>NW_024081440.1:120341-330773 GCF_003009895.1 Hyaena hyaena | reverse complement strand
AAAATAAAATAAAATAAAATAAAATAAAATAAAATAAAATAAAATAAAATAAAATTTGGAGACATTTTCATTAGAATGGGTAGGCAGAAACAGAATTAAGGATGAATCCCTATCAAAAACTGGAGGTAGCATTTACAGGCCACTGTGTTTATCACACTTCTCTAGTGGGAAAAGGGTAGGAAAAAAATTACAATAAGTGGGAAAAGTAGGAGTATATTATTATGGAAAAATCCAGTTAGAAAGGAAGAGAATCATGAGGATAATTAACCGATTCAGATTTTTTTTTAATGTTTTATTTATTTCTAGGAGAGAGAGAGACAGCGTGAGCAGGGGAGGGTCAGAGAGAGAGGGAGTCACAGACTCTGAAACAGGCTCCAGGCTCCGATCTGGCAGTCAGCACAGAGCCCGACGCGGGGCTCGAACCCACGAACCGCGAGATCACGACCTAAGCGAAAGTCGGACGCTTAACCGACTAAGCCACCCCGGTGCCCCTAACCGATTCAGATCTTAAAGGAAAAGGCGAAAAGTTACGGTGAGTTTTTGTTAAGAAAAAGCACAGTTCTAGTTATACTCCTATGAACAAAAGGAACTGGGCCAAAGGTTCTCAGACATCTCGACCATGAGAAGTAAGCTTAATGGGGGTAACATATCATCTTAAGAGTTAATGTGACTCTGGATTTCCCACTGGGCAACAATCCAGTGATTCTATCAGATCCAGCAAATCAGGTACTGTGCTCTCTAGTCACCCGGTTCCTTGATAATCAGGAATCTCAGTTCCTGGAAAATGGAAGGGAAACGTCCTTGTAATAAACTTCTTCATAAATTCCTAAATCAGGCCTAAAAGTAAACTCAACTCACCAGTCAAGATGAAAAATCCATTCAGTTATGTGGTCATAACTGAACACAGTCAATGCTGAAATATAAACAATCTCTGTTTTGTTGTTTCTAATCTCCTTGCTGTGGGCTGTGCCTGACACATAGTAGGGACTCACTGATTTCAACGATTCTACTATTTTTCATCCTGACAGCTCTGAAATTGAGATGCATGTCAAATTTGATGGCACATTATAGTCTGATTTTCCTTCAATGGTACATAAGACAATGGTGTGAATTACAATGAACGGCATCTTATATTTGATGAAATATCGGACTTAGTGAATGAGTCAACGACTGAAAGATCAAATTTTGATTGGAGGTTACCTGAATAAGAATGCTGTGTGCCCTCACTGGAAATGGATGATGTTCCTCCAATAGCAGTGATCCCTTCCCTCTTGTTAATTATTTTGCGGAATGTCTTACTGATGTCTTTGCTTTTTAACTCTTGCATCAGCTGGAACAGAATAGAAGTAAAATTGAACTTCAATTCAATCATCATAAAAAGCCTTGCAGCATGAAGGCAGTTATTTAGCTTCTTTATTTATTTGGAATGACATCAAAATAAATCCTCATCAGGGATTCTCACCCTTAATGCTTGTGTACAAAGACAGCTCTCCTGTCATTTTACCCATAACACAAACTGTACAAATATTTGCACTTCAAAGATTCTTCACTAGAAGAAACTTTGTTGTTATTAAGCTTAAATTGAACACCTTGAAATTATTCTACACTTGCCATGATCTTTTTTATTGAAAACTAAAGAATAACTACATGATAAAGATTTTTAAATGCTTTAATGAAGATATTTGCCTGTGTGAACATTGTAAATGTATATATGTTAAAATAAATAAGTCAGATGTCATAGGAAATAATGTAGGCTTGAACAAAAACCCTCTCTCAATCACTCTTGTGACTGGCCAGACCAAATTTATTTTATTTTTTTATGTTTTATTTATTTTTGAGTGAGAGAGAGCAAGTACGTGAGCAGGTGAGGCACGGAAAGAGAGGGAGACACAGAACCCAAAGACAGGCTCCAGGCTCTGCACTAGCTATCAGTACAGAGCAGGCCTGATGCAGGGCTCGAACCCACAAACCATCATATCATGACCTGAGCCAAAGTCAGACGCTTACCAACTGAGCCATCCAGGGGCCCCTGGCCAGACTGAATATAATCCATACTCTAAGCAGCAGCCGGTGTGAAGGGTTTTTTTTTTTTTAATTTTTAAATTTAAAAAAAAGTTTATTTGGGGTGGAAGAGGGAAGGAGTGGGGGGAAGGGGCAGAGAGAGAGAATCCCAAGCAGGCTCTGTCCCAACAGCATGGAGCCTGACGCAGGGCTCTATCTTATGAACTGTGAGATTATGACCTGAGCTGAGATCAAGAGACGGATGTTTAACTGATTGAGCCATCCAGGTGATCCCAGAGTGAGTTTTTAAAAATTCTCACTTGATCATGTCACTTCACACTCTCTTCCTCCCACATCACTGACTTCCTATTGTACTTATGATAGAAATGAAAATCCTACAAGATCCTGTATGACCTGACCCCAACTTGCTTCTCTACCTGCATTCCTTACCCTCACCATCTCCCTCCACCCACACTCAACTTGTTTCCAAGTGCTTGAGAGAATCTGCCATCTCTGAAGCCACAGAGTCTGTACATAGGCTGTCACTTCTGCCTGTCTTGCACATCATTCATTTTTCCTACTCAACTCTTTTATTTGTTTAGCATCTCTCTTCAGATTTCAGCTCAGTCTTCATAGTTTCCAGGACACATTCTCTGCATCCCTGGGATCTCTAGCCTCACCACCAAGTTCAGTTCCTTCTATTAACTCTCAAGGGACCCATACTGCTCTACCGTAGCAATTATCATAGATCTCTCTTAGCCATTTGTATGATTCTGTCTTCCCCACATCTAAAGTCCCTGGAAGCAGGGATCATCTCTCTTTTTGTTCTTTACATTATTCACAGGTTGCCTAGCAGAACCTGGCAAGAAAGGAGCTCAGGGGTGTCTGGGTGGCAGTTGAGCATCTGACTTCGGCTCAGGTCATGATCTCACAGTTTGTGGGTTCGAGCCCCATGTCGGGCTCTGTGCTGACAGCTAGCTCACAGCCTGGAGCCTGCTTCTGATTCTGTCTCCCTCTCTCTCTTTCCCTCTCCTGCTCACGCTGTATCTCTCTCTCTCTCTGTCAGAAATAAATAAAACATAAAAAAAGAAAGGAGTTCAAATCTTTGCTTAATGAATAAAGAATGCAAAACCAGACAGCTCACATTTCATAAATATTTAATCAATTATATTAATGGTTATATTTTCATATGAAAACTATAGTCATGGTGGTGTTAGTGGAAGGGCGCGGCAGCTCACTCAACTGACCACTGTGAGTGGCAGCGTAGCCAAGTCATCTCTCTTGGCATGAAACTTTTGAGATACCAGATATTCAATATTCAGTTCTACAATCTATTTTTCTTTTGTTGGTTGAGTCATGTATTATTTTTCATCTTGTTCAGTTCCCTGCGCCTTGAGGTACTTTAATAATGACACCATGTTATCATAGCTAGCATCAGAATTTACGTGGTGGCATTGCTGAAACTGAAGATATCACTTAGCACAAGGAAATAACTAGTTCCCAGAAGGTATAGTTTCCATACCTTGGCTATTTCAGTCACACAAAAAACATTTCATTTCTCAAGACCAAGTACTGAGATATTAAAACATTCTGCACACATATAGTCGATAAGCACTGAACTCAACTGTAGTTTTACTAGCACATGAGCTATTTTTTTCTTTTTAAATATGGAACGCTTCATGAATTTGCATGTCATCCTTGTGCAGGGGCCATGCTAATCTTCTCTGTATCGTTCCAATTTTAGTATATGTGCTGCCGAAGCGAGCACGCACATGAGCTATTACTATTGAAACCTGATATCCAACAACCTGAGAATGATTTTTTTCCCTTTGTTTTATGAATTATTTGTGGACTCTGTTGTTGTTATCATCCTAATTATCATTTTAAAGCAGTGCTTTTTCTGGTCTCTGAAGCCAGATTTAACCAGAGAGCAATGACATTACTAGAACTCTGCTTGAAGCAAAAAACAGAAGATTGGATTACTTACTGACACAAACTCTTCAAAACTGATTTTGCCATCTTTGTTGTTGTCAGCCACTGCTAGAATCTTCTCCACAATTTCACGCACCTTGTAGCCAGGCAGAGGAAGGCTTGCTTCCTTAAAAAGGTCCTGAAGTTCATAGTCACTAACATATCCACTGTTGTCAATATCTGTAAAGATAAATTATGAACTGTCAAATCCCATTTGCATTATTTATTCAAGGTGTGCACCCAGAAGATCTCATGGAAGATTCACAGGCAGGTAGAACCTTTCAGGTTTGTCTCACAAGTGGCAGTAACCTTTTCTCCTGCATCTGAACTGTACCTAGGAGTCTATACCCTATCAAAAAATTCATAGTAAATGGACTTTATCCCCATAGATTCAGGACTACCATGCGTATTTTAAGTGCACAGTTTGAACATTGCTCTGACAAATGAAAAACTCAGGTTTAGCAGAACCTGATTTTAACTTCACAGAATTTACAAATGAATCTGCAGGACTCACATTCTCTATAAAATATGGGCACATGTTAAGTACACATAAGGTATCTCTGTTCTACATTTCACTTGGTGGCACTTATGTTTCATTTGTCAATAATTCATTGCTTCTTCATTATGTATTTATGATACCATTATGTAGGCTGAATCATGTTTGATGGCGTTTTGACATCAGGTGTTCAAGAAATAATTTCACACCTATATTTGGACTTTTGGAAATGGGTTTCCAGGTATTTTCACTTTATTGCTGAGATGTCCTTCCCTGGGTTTTCCCTAGAGACTAGATATCACTTCTTGACACAGGCAACACAAAAACACTTCTGCCGAGAGTTGGCAACAGGGCTTTGGACTGTTTGGTTAGTTGCCTGGATCTACCTTGTCATATAGGCTTTCTTTGCTCATCTGGTAATAGTTGCTTTGTTTCCTGTATTTCACTTTTTCCCATCAGGATAAGAGGTGTCCTCACCAAAACTCAATTAATTATAAAGATAGAAACTTTTATTTTAGGAATTAATACTGTTCAGAACAAGTGGAAAGTTTCTAAACTAGAATCTACCAATAACCAAAATATTGCTATAATCTCAAAAGCCAGCTAATAAGCTAAATTTCTGGATATTGCAATAATGATAACACTTTCTTTGAACTCAGAGCAAAATGTCACTATTTAGTACAAGTTCAGAATCATTTCCTGTATTTTGAAATAGACAAATGTTGTTCATAGCAACATTATTTATAAGAGCAAAAAGGTAGGAACAACTCAGGTGTCCTTCAACAGATGAAAGGATAAACAAAATGTGGTACAGACATAAAATAGAATGTTATTCAGGATGGGGAGCTAGTATTTAATGGTTAGAGAGTTTCAGTTTGGGAAAATGAAAGAGTTCTAGAGATAGAGATGGTGGTATGGTTGCATAACAAAATGAATGTACTTAATGCCACTGAACTAGATACTTAAAAATTCTTAAAATAGCAAATTTTGTCTATTTTACCATAACTTACAAAGGAAAAAAAAGAAAGAAGACAAATATTTTAACCTCTCACGTCTCCCTAAAGACCCCCAAAATATCCCACCTGGTAAGGTTGGATAAGCATGACCCTCTGCCTCTGAGAAAGGTTGTTGGGTACAAATTATCAGAGGAAGTACTAGGTTTTTAAGGAGCAATTTATCTCATCAATAAAGCTAATACACATTATGCTAGTGTTAGCACTGCCCTCGCACAGAGCAAATTATCTGGCTGTCAGATTTGTTCCATCAGTGAATTATTTATTCAAAATATCATTAAATAAATATTGCAGGATTATATGTCCATGAGTCATAAAGAGCAAAGTTCATGTACTAAACAAAGAAAATAGATTACTAATTCATTCATTTCACTAAGACCTAGGCAGCACTTTTATTCAAGCTACCAAACTGCACTTATAAAATAACGGCAAAAGCAAACTAGGGATAGATTTTTATTACTTCCTCTGTTTCAATGCTCAAAATGAGCAGAACATTCTGACAATTGCCCAATTTTTGTCTTGAAAAGACTCTGGGCACTGCATTTAACACTTTATAAAAATTTATTATTAAAAGTAATCTTTTAGAGATCATACGATATTCATGCAATGCTCTAATAACAAATATACTGTCCTCAAAAAAAAAAAAAAAAAAAAGACCAAGATTAAGGCATTCACTATGAGCCTAATTCAGCCACCGTGAAGACTGTATTCAGAAGGTTTGAGTTACCCTGGGGATGGCTGTGCAGGGAGAAGTGGAAGGGCCCAGAGATTTGTATAACTCACTTTGCTTCATAGCAATGATGTGTAAGTTGTGAGCTTCCTGACAGCTTTACTTTTTTGTTTTTCTGGAGAGCTTTCTTTTTTAAACTTAAATCTTTCTTTTCTCTTAGTATTGGTCTCTAAAATTATGTACTGCATCTCATCTACATGAATTTTAGTCATGATTCACTAGGTTTATGAGAAATCTAGGCACAAGATCAACTGTGATCATGATATGTCCTCCCTAGTCTACCATCTGACTGTTTCTCACAGACTGCTCTTTTTTTAAAATGTTTATTTATTTTTTGAGAGAGCGAAAGAGCACAAGTGGGAGAAGGGCAGAGAGAGAGAGAGAAACACAGAATCAGAATCTGAGCTGTCAGCACAGAGCCCAACACGGGGCTTGAACTCATGGACAGCGAGATCATGACCTGAGCCGAAGTCAGATGCTTAACTGACCGAGCCACCCAGGCGCCCCACAGTCTGCTCCTCTGTACCAGAGAAGGAGCCTACTGTGGGAGGGGCAGGACTGGTGGTGTCACCATCCCAAGGTTCTTTCACTGTGCTTGCCTTTCACTTGCATGCATTTGCAGACGAGAGCAAAAGATGATATTTTTTCTTCTTGTTTGCCACAGGCTTCGTGGGAGCAAAGTACAGAAGTGACATCCAAATGAACAGGAGAGAATTTTTTTGGAAGAAAAATACAAAGCCATCAAATGATAATGTCACAAAGACAAAACATTGAATGGCTTTAAAAAGTGAAAGAAGAAAAAATAAGATACACAGCCTTTAAAAACTACCGCAAGATTCTTTAAAATTATGCCTCAGGGAGAAGAAAAATAAAGACATACGGCCTTTAAAAACAATATTCAGATTTTAAAATATTCCGTGTGAAGTCAGAAGGTGTTACTATTAGCGACAAACGTGAAGGCCAGAGTTCAATTTATAAACGAGGAAGTGTTTCTATATTTTCTCTCTGTAATGAGGATATCATGTTAAGCGTATTCAGTTACACTGTCATTCATTAACCTGGATTACTCGCAGCAAAGAAATTATCAAAGAATTCAAAGTCCAATTCTCTTAGAAATTCAAGCCAGTCTTAATTTATCTTTTAGAAAGAAAGAATCCAGTGAAACCTAGATGGGAGTTGGAGGGAAGAAACAGGATAAAGCTAGGGGTAAGTGGGTGGTAGTAAAACCAATAGAAGGTATTATTCCATTCCTGGAAGTCTGACATCAAGCAGAATAAGAATGTCGTATTTAGTTTTTCTCAAGCATACCTATTTTATTAAATGCTTCTTGTAGCTCTTCCAGCTCTTCCCGAGAAATGGTAGTGGTACTGTTTTCCATCTTCGGAGAAAGGACTACCTTCAGGTCTTTATAGCTAGAAAAAGCAATGTTATAAAAAAGAACATTAGCCCTTTGGAAACACTCATCTAAGCAACACAGAGTACAGAGGCAGCAAAATCTCTAGAAGGCATCACCTGAGAGGTCTGGCTGATAGGGAACAAACAGGAACAGATCCCCACACTACATCCCAGCATAGGTGGGCTAGACAATAACAGAGTCCACAGAGGGAAGAATGCCTGTCTTTTACCCCTTGCCCTTATGCAGGGCATAGACATTTCTCATAGCCTGTACAATTTTCATTTACATTTTACCCCACTCTTTCAGTAAAATAAACATTTCAAGTTTGAGAGAAATGCATTTATAAATGTTAAGAAAGTAGCCAGGAGGGGCGCCTAGGTGGCTCAGTCGGTTAAGCGTCCAACTTTGGCTCAGGTCACCATCTCATGGTTCGTGGGGTCAAGCCCCGCATCGGTCTCTGTGCTGACAGCTAGCTCAGAGCCTGGAGCCTGCTTCAGATTATGTATCTCCCTCTCTCTGGCCCTCTCCTGCTCACATTCTCTCTCTCTCTCAGAAATAAATAAAACATTTAAAAAAAGAAAGTAGTCTGGAAGTAAAATTTTAAGACACAAATAATGTCCACAAAAAGAATAAAGCACATAATTTTTTAAATAACCCATTCATTAAAATTTTTCACTGATCAACTAAAAGTCATATTGAATTGTGTGAAGCCCTCGAAGAGTGTTATGGCTCATTTGTCGTTTGTATACCAACTTGATTAGGAATTTGGGGTGTTCCTCCAAAATGACAGATTTCTGTATCTTATACTTATGTCTGATTCTAATTCAAGTATAATTAAATCGTTGGGTTTTTAAAAATATACTACTGCCCACTATTCTACTCTGTTTAGGAAAAAGAGTTTTAGTTACTCTATTAACTAGTAACCCAGTATTTCTTTTTCTTACTTGTCCCATGCTTAGATGATTAATGTGCCATATAAGGTCCTAAATATGATGTGCTCATTCTCATTTAATCCTCACCGTTCCATGAAATAAGTGGTGTCCTCATTTTAGTAATTGAGAAAGGGATGCTTCATGCGATTGAGTAACTTTTTCAAGGTGTCAAAGTGTGTACTCATACTCTCATCATTAAGCTGTGGTCAAACCAAGCTCTGTTTCTTTACTGTCTCTAGGTCTGCTCTGCAGTCTCCCAAATATAATGTGATATCAAGCCATGTAAACATATAGATATGTATTTGAATAATAATTTATGTAATATTTAACATATGTAATATATAAAAAATATATACTTGTAAAATAAAATTTTGTATTTTAAAAGAAAACTGTCTTTGTAAAATTCTCTGTAAAGTTTTGGAGGAAAAATTCTAGCTGGATCATATCATATTTATCAGACACATAATTTGTCAGTCCTGAAACACTCTAGAAGGCAGTTACTAGAATTCACTTTGCAATTTTAGAAATGAGGAACACAGCATTTAACTAGTTTCAACACCTGGCATTGAAGAATTCCTAGCTGGATGCCTGAGACAGCTCCAAAGAGCACAGTATTTCAGAGTCATCCTGAAAGATGCAGCCCAGACGCAGCCAGGATCACTGACCAGGGACCCACCAACAGGGCAGGTAATGTTGAACTCTGTAGACAGACGTTATCTTCCCATCGATTTTGTTATGTGCCATATATTTCTTCAATAATTCCAACACTGCTCTCCTTCTCTACTTTGTATTTTTAGCCCATATAATTTAAAAAACTTTCTTTCACCAATTAGAGTCTTTTCTCCTCCTCTCCTAATCCCCAAGTGTACCCTGACACAGCAAAGTATATATTTAGAAAGTTAAGGAAGTATATTCTAAAAATGAACTTCTCAGTTTAGATGAAATTGGATCTGATCTCTTATCTTTCCTAAAATTTCTAACTTCTGTGAACCTTTAAAAGCTTTACCAAAATTGGGACACCTGGCTCAGGCAGTTGAGTATCCGACTCTGGCTCAGGTCATGATCTTGCGGTTCATTAGTTCAAGCCCCACCTACATCAGGCTCTGTGCTGACAGCTCAGAGCCTGGAGCCTGCTTCAGATTCTGTGTCTCCCTCTCTTTCTCTGCCCCAATCCCCTCAAAAATAAATAAACATTAAAAAATTAAAAAAGAACTTTACCAAAATTAGTCTAAGCAGCCATTTATGATTTACAGGATCTAAAACCCCAGTATCCAGAAGAGTTTCAGAGAAAAGGGGTTAGGAACAGCTCTAAAGACCAACAAGATTCTTCTGTCTTTCTGCCAACTGTACAGCTCCCAACTGTGAGGAACTAAACCTGTATTTCACTCGCACCTTTTGGCTTCCAGGCTATTCTATTTTCTCTCCTCCCCCTGTGGCCCTAGCGCTGGTCACCTGAGATCCTGAGTTCCTGAGGTAGCCATTGACACAGAGGAGGCAGCCTGCCACTTTATCCTCCAAAATTCCCTTTTCCCTTACTTCCCCTTTCTCTAGTAATATAAAAAATAATGGCAAATATTTACTGAGGGCTTTCAATGGGCCTGGAACTATGCTAACCTCATACAAGAAGGGCTCACTGTGTATTGATCTGTTCTTCTATTAAGGGAAGAAGTGTCCTCCCTTAAATGCAAATTAGAGGGCTGAACAGATTACCTAAGGAAGGTTAAAGAGAGAGAGAGAGAGAGAGAGAGAGAGAGATTCAATATCAAATCTGTTTCTAATGCCTCCAAACCCTTAAATTCTACATGTACTTCAATTAACATCCCTATTCTTTCACTGCAAGTATCACAGGTAGCTTTAAAGAAAAGAATGATGACCACTTCAGGCCATACTTGGCCATACTTAAGTGTAGACACTTAAGTATGAGTGATTGATAAACCCTTACAGTGCTCATCAGATTTATATTTTAAGGGCACAACTTTTAAGGATATGAGGGAAGTTTTCTAAAAGTTTATTTATTTTGAGAGTGAGAGCACGTACACAGCAGAGCAGGGGCAGAGAGAGAGAGGGAGAGAGAGAATCCCAAGCAGGCTGTGCACCGATAGTAAGGAGCCCAACACGGAGCTTGAACTCACAAACTGAAAGATCCTGACCTGAGCTGAAACCAAGAGTAGGATGCTTAACTGACCAAGTGGCCCAGGTGCCCCTTAAGGGCCAATTTATATTTTAAGGGCAAATGCCAGTTTTCTTTAGAGTAACAGATGAATACATTATTATAATATTGATACATCAGCAAAATAAATGAACCACACCCGTTTCTTAAAAACACAGTAACTGGAAAAAGCAAAGTGCTAAAAGATACATATGGTATATGTACCAATTATTGTGAGTTATAAAAACATAAAATACTGTTTATGTTGCCAAACATATGTAGTAAAACTTAAAAACACATGGGAATGATGAGAAAATTCAGAATAGTGGTTGTTAATGGCGAAGTAGGAAAGGGCCACAGCTGGGGGCTGGTGCTGGATCTATTACATTTTTTTAAGAGAAATTTGAAGCAATTATGGCAAAATTTAACATCTGTTCAATCTGAGCAGTAAGTATATGGATACTGGGTATATTGTTTCTGAACCTATTTTAAGAATATTTTTTTGTTTTAGGGGCACCTGGGTGGCTCAGTCGGTTAAGCGTCTCACTTCGGCTCAGGTCATGATCTCACGATTCATGGGTTCAAGCCCCACACTGGGTTCTGTGCTGGCAGCTCAGAACCTGGAGTCTGTTACAGATTCTGTGTCTCCCTCTCTCTCTGCCCCTCCCCTGCTCATGCTCTGTCTCTCTCTCTCTCTCTCTCTCTCTCTCTCAAAAATAAATTTAAAAAACTATTAAATTTTTTAAAGAGTATTTTTTGTTTTAAATAATTCACAACATAATTTTTAAACTTTTAAATTCAGAGAGTAAAAAAATAGTAGGTAAATAAAATAATAAAGGTAACACAAGAATATGTTGTGAACAGGAGAAAATTTCCCAAAGTCCCTCAGGACATGGGGAAACATTTTGTAAGTACTTCAGTCTTGAACAGTCAAAACAGTTAATATTGTTGTAGAAGAATCATTTATTGAAATATCAAATTGTGTTTCTTCTCCAACCCCCTTGCCCCAGTCATACCTCTCAACTAAAGTAGTGACCACCTCTTGCCAGGCATAATGAAAGGGGCAGCACAGAAAGCAAACCCAGCCTGGAATCTGCGGTTCCGAGTCCTCGGGTAAAAGCACAAACCTCCTCAGAGTTTACTGGGAGTTCTGGGAATGGGGCAGCAGGAAGAGGAGATCCCTGAGAAGCCACTAGATGAGGAAGACAGGGAGAGGGAGAAATTCTCCCCACGGGCAAAGAGGGAAATCTGTGGATGCCGGCAAGGAAGACTGCAGCCACAGAGGTGGCAGAGACAGGGACAGCCGAAGTGCAGGAGAATCTCTGCTGAAGGGAGGCACAGAGTGGGCAATGGGCATTTCCCAGGCAGACACTGGGGACTGATGAACCCAGGACAGAAGAGCTTCCCATGAGCCTCTGCTCTGTTTAAGACCCCAGGACGAGAAGCTGAGGGGCAGATTCCAGGTGCCTGAGAAGGATGTGACTACTCAGGCAGGATGAGGCATCTCAGTCAAAATAAATTTGCTTTAAAGAACATACATAAATGTGATATTTCTTTCATACCTGACTTTTATGGAAAAAGCTTGTCCTTTTCTATGGGGAAAAAAAGCCTCCAATTCTCTGGAGAATTGCCTAGAATCAGAGGTTCTGGAACACTGCAGTATCTCGGGGGGGGGGCAATACTACGGCATCCTATATCCTCCCCCTCTTCTTCATAAACTTCTCTTATCTTCCATCTCAACACTCCTCTTTTCTTACTATGTTCTATTTTCAGCTCCCCATTACAAGTTTAAAGATCACAAGGTCACTAGAATAAATCATTATGTGAAAAAAATAAACAGTGAACAAATATGAATTAATTGAAGCATTTCCTTTTTAGTGTAAAGGAAACCTGGAAAATAGTTCACCTCTCTGTATTTCCAGCTATCTTTTTTTCAAGCACATTTCACAATAGGGAGTGACATCATTCTGCAAAACACAAACATTCATATTCCCTATCAACCTATTACTTTATCAGATTTTCTCTAGTTAACTGGGATATCTACTGACATTAAAAAATTTTTTTAATGTTTATTTATTTTTGAGAGACAAAGAGAGACAGAGCATGAGCAGGGGAGGGGCAAAGAGAGGCAGAGACACAGAACCTGAAGCAGGTTCCAGGCTCTGAGCCTGATGCAGGGCTCGAACTCAATAACCGTGAGATCATGACCTGAGCCGAAATCGGATGCTTAATCAACTGAGCCACCCAGATGCCCCTCTACTGTCTTTCTAATATGAATATAAACTGGGAGACCACTGACTTTGTTAAATATTAGATTTCCTACTCTACCCACCAGTGTGTCCCCTCTTTGGACAGAGCAAGCTATTAAATGGGTACAATATAATTCACATTTCTCCTGAGCATCCTTCTGCACTGAAAAAAATGAGCTCTGCTTTTTTTTTTTTTTTAATTCATTTTACAAGGGACAGCTATGCTGGCAAACCTTCCTGAGAAGTCATCAATTGGACTGCCAACAAGCCTGCACTGGCAAAATCCCAAACTGTCTTAAAAGGGTAAATGTTATAAAGATGTAAGTTTATTCTCAGATAAGCAAAAATAATTGCCTAAGTGCCTGCACTGCACAATCCTAGAGACCATAATCAGGCACCAATATGAAGAGTTAAGCCAGGTGTAACACATCTGTAAGGGTGTGACGCTTGGTTTCAAACTGACTCATTTGTGACTTCTTAAAGGGAAGCTTGCCAATCTACAAAAACAAACATGACAAAAAATAATATACAGATATGTTAATGTTGGGCCTTTTTTCTGCTTCAGTTCCAAGGATTAACCATTTCATCAGTCCCCACACCACCAAATTCATGTCCTTTCTGCCCCTTAACTCTCTGTTCCACAGTCTGCCTGCCACTCTCCTCCATCCTTACCTCTTTCCCATCTGCATTAGTACCATAGCCTCTGTCTTCACCTTGGCTCTTATATGTTATTCAGCTCACACACATTAACTGATTCTTGATCATGTATTGCCTTGTGATAGTCATATTTTGTTAATCTCATTCACCTTCCTAAACTCACTGTTTGCTCTGTAAGGTAAAAGATGCTGATTTTCTCATTTTTATATTCTCAACGGCCTTACTGTGTTACACGTGAGGGGAAAATTTGGTAAAATTCACTAATGGTGATATTTCTCTTCATAGAGCAGGGAGAGTACTAGGTTAAAAAAAAAAAGGGGGGGGGGTGGCAAACAGAACAGTGGTCTGTGTGAAATGTGTCAGCAACAGATGAGTGAACAGACTGAAAGAATCTCCATGCCTCAATAACCGGTTCTCTTCATTCACCCACCCACTCACTCATTATTTATTCACAACTTGCTGAGCACCTGTTCACCCTGCTGAGTATTAGGGGCACAGAGATGGTATTCAAATTTTTGAGCCCACTTGGCTATATCGCAGTTGTTTTTTTCTAAATCTTTCAAAAATAATTGTTGTCAATTTCCCCCAAATCCCTTTACAAAAGAGTAAATATTATACTTTTTTAAAGTAAATACCCTCAGTTCTTCCCTAGATGAATCTTTTAAGTACTGATGGTCTTGTGCAAAAACCAGATGTCTAAATAAGAAAATCTGCTGGGCAAAGTGGAGAAGAACAGAGAGGACTTGCCTACATCATCTCCCCACTCACTGCCTTTCTGCTTGAGCCACTGCCATGGTCATCTCCATGACCAGCCACAATTACACTGATAATGATCCTGTGCATTTGTATATTTGGGCACTGAGTTGGGTGCTGACCTGAGTGTTCATCAGCTGCTAAATTGCCATCAAGAGCTTTCTATATCCATTTACTTAAAAGCCCCAATATGTAGCTCATAGTAAGAGAGTTTAAAATAATTTAGTTAAGTATTCAACAAATACAATTTGGACTCAGCACGAAGGTTTAAAGATTAATAAGAATTAAACTCTTCTAGAACTATACTCAGTATAATGCTGATTGGGGTCAATGATAAATGCCTAAGTTTGATTAAAACTGATTTTTTGGTAAATAATATAAAGGAATCTTATGATTATTTCTCTTTTCATTAACAGATTAGAATTATCCCCTAATTTGTTCGCTGTTTAAATCTGGATTTAAAGGGACCTCTTTGTATACCATATAATATTTACTGTCAAGCTCATTCAACCTCTATGTGATTCTGGGCTGGAAGCTTCTGGACTAACTGCAGCCAAGGCAATAGCAGTATACAGAGCAGCATATGAGAAGGAAGGCTAGAAGGGGGTGTGCATGTGTGTGCATGTGTACAACCACGCTTAGTAATTTTTCAGTTCAGAAATAGGAAATTTCATTAAATGTATACATAACAGGTATAAAGTACAATTTACTGATCAAAGCTTAGATCAAGACTATCCACAGAAGACTGACTGGAATCATTCGGGGATGTGAAAGAAAGGGGAAAACAGGCCCCTTTCTAAATTCTACGTTAAGTGAATACAGTTAACTTGTAAGCTGAGGAAATTACAGTCTATCAAGTGGGAATCAGTTCTTGGGACCTACTGATCAATGTTGTCCCATGACCCCAAGCTCGGCAACACTTTTGCCCAGCAGCCCATGAAAATTCTTCCTGGTCCCTGAAGTCCTGGAGGAGGACGGAGGCCTGTATATCTGACTCCCTAGACTTGTAGCCTTTTCCTGACGTGTCCATGGTGCCAGCCAGGGCTCCGAAAGAGGAAGCCGCTGCTGAACCACAGTGGACTGCTGCCAACAGGAATCAGGCCCAAGGCTGCCACATCTTCTGATTTCTAAAGAGAAACCAGAAATCCAGATTTTTATGTGAAATTTTGTTTTCAGTTTTTGCAAATAATGTGAATCTTTTTATAACACGTGTGTCAGTCAGATTAAAACTCTGGTCTATTAATTTTGTTTCTATACCTCCCTAATTCTATGTTACCTCACTTGGCCTCCCAAGGGAATGTGGTGGGAATACTGTATGTTTCTCTAGAAACATTGGCATCAAATTAGCTAATTATAAGAGCCAGAAGAACACATTTTGTCTCTTAATGTGTCAAAACCCAACCTCAGTTATGCACCACTCACCACATCCCTGCTCCCAGTAAGGGATATTTCCAAGTGTCAGCTTCTCTGAGAGAAGAGGAGCCAGCAGGTCAGGAGCCCACTAATCACAGATTCCTAGCTCCGGTAACTGGATCTGCCCATCATCCCAGGATCTTTTCCTTCTCCTTTATTATTTATATCTCCCCTCCTCTCCTCTATTCCCACCCCTAGCTTAGGACTTCTCTGACTCTCTGAGAAAATTCAACACACTAATGTTCCCCAAATTGCTATCATATAATGTTACAATACCATCAATACTTCAAGTATCATTTCCCAAACATGTTTTCTTCTCCAGTAACCATTGCCCTTCTGGTAACAGCACCGATTTTAGTTTTGGAGTTTCACTCATCCCATATAATTCATGTATCACAGTTGAGTGAAGTTCCAGGTCCAAGCCAGTCAACACATTATATTCTCTGCCTCAGGGATTTGGTTTAGGAATAGGCATGTAACCCAGTTAGAGCCAATGAGACATTAAGAAAGCTTTTGTGGAACTTTCTGTAATAAGAATCCCACAAACTCCTCTGGATCAGTTTTTCATGAAGAAGTACAGGCCAAAACAGCCATACCATCTTACCTCCAGAAGAGGAAGACCCAAGGCAGAGAATGAAGCCAAAACCAACACAGCAGAGAGCAGAGCCAGTGGGTGAAGAGAAAACATGACTGGGCAGAGTTGAGTGCTAAATCCCACTGGGCTAAAGCCTTTATGACTTTAGTTACTTGAAACAATTTTTTTTGAAGCCAGTTAAACTGGATTTCTATTGCTTGCAACCAAGAGTCTGAACTGATACATGAAGAGTAATAACAGACATAGTTTACAAAAAGAAAATATAAGGGGGGGGGGATTCCTCAAACCATAAAAATACTTAAACATTCTGAACTGGGAAAGAAGATTAATCATAATTATATTTTCTAAGTTTATATGTAGAAAAGAAGAATAATTTTTTAAGGTTTTTTTTTTTTTGAGTATAGTTGACACACAATGGTGCATTAGTGTCAGGTATACAATATAGTGATTCACCAACTCTATAATGTTATGCTGTGCTCATCCCAAGTGTAGCTGCCATCTGTCATCACTCAAAACTATCACAATATCATTGATTTTTGTCATAATTTGTATTTTACCACCACTACCACCACACCTGATCCCAGAAAATCAGTGCGTTAGTGAAGTACCGAAAAGTTAGTCTCACAGCAATCAGCAGTATTGAAGATTACATTCATAGTCTAAAGGCCTCCAGGCTTATGGCTACTCTGTATCTTTTTTTCCCTTCCCTTTATCCAGAAATATTCTTCTTCCCATTTCTGTTAATTCATTTCTAGGCAACAATATCAAACTAAGGGCACCTGGGTGGCTCAGTTGGTTAAGTGGCCGACTTCAGCTCAGGTCATGATCTCTTAGTGGTGGGTTTGAGCCCCGCATTGGGCTCTGTGCTGACAGCTCAGAGCCTGGAGCCTGCTTTGGATTCTGTGTCTTCCTCCCTCTCTGCTGCTTCTCCATTTGCACTCTCTCTTTCTTTCTTTCAAAAAATGAATGAATAAACATTTAAAAAATTTCAAAAAAGATGACAAACTCAGCAGTAATATATTATGAGAAATGGCAGGCCTTTTTGTTGTGAGACAGGGCAGGGCAATCTACATTAAAAACAATTCAGAGTCAACAAATTATTAAAGTCAGGAAATTACTAATGCATTGCAGGTGGGGGGAGGGGAAGTAACTTACCAAATACTTGACAGTAAAAAAAATAGACATCTAAGATGTTTGTAGGTTTATCCAATAGCTCACTAAAAGCAGATACCCCCAAGTACCAAGTTCGTTCAGTTTCCAAAGGGGTGCTTAATCTAGACCTCAATGGGACCCACATTATAATTTGCTGTGTGGCACAATAATATGCTTCCAAAGTACAAAGGGAACAAGGAAGATGTATGGCAGATAGAAATTCACGAATGAATAAAACTGAAAAAAAAAAAACTGATCTAGTCTTTTTTTTTTTTAAGTTTATTTATTTTTAAGTAATGATTACACCCAGTGTGGACCTCAAACTCATGACTCTGAGATCAAGAGTCCTATGCTCTTCCGACTGAGCCAGCCAGATGTCCCACCAACCTGTCTTGTAATAGCATTTTTATACATGATTAGATATCTAATGGAGTTATAGCTTTTCAAAGAAATTGGCCTGAAATAAACTTTAAGTAGGAACATTAGAAACAACAAGTTTTTAAATCAAATCTGTTTGCTGCTTTTATTGCTGTTTTGGATTTCCAGTTTACCATCATTCCATGAAATGTCACTATATCGCTTTTCAAAATTATACAAGCCGCCTAATTATTCTCTATTTTTAAATTCTAGAAGAAGAAAACATTCTAAAAGCTGATGTCGTCCATAATTAAATTCTCTATCTCTCCCTGTTTTTTTCTTTTTGGTTGTTGTTCCTTTATACTTCAACTTCCTTCTTCAGAATACAGCCTTAATAATTTTTAGCTGTAAACCTATGCCTCCACACTCCAATCCCTCCCTGTTAACAATTCTTCTTTCTCAGTCTCCACTGAGAAAGACCTCTTTCTCCCAAGGCTCTCTTCCTGATTGTCCCGTAACTTTCATTCAAGTCATATCTTGTCCTGATAAACTATTCTCTCACATCCAAATCTTCATGTGCCCTCCAGGTAGAGTTCAAATTCCACCATGAATTTCTTCATTGGCCTCATTTTGTCTCAGCACATTTACTGGAAACATCTAAGGTGCTAGGTGTTGTTCCAAATGTTGGAGGTAATCTACTGGTGACTAACACATGAACTGGCTCTCAAAAAATTTACAATCTAGTAAGGGTGTCAATAAACCCCACATGACAGCAATGGCAAGCAAATGAGACTCCCTCACCCACTTCAAGCTTCACTCACCAATTGCAACTCTTTCCCATAAGGCCTCGAGTTGCCTCAGGGTCCCCTTTTCAACATGGCCCCTGACAGAGCCCCTACCGAAGAATCAGCCCTCAGAATGAACCAGGATGCCACCTCCAGAAGCACATGAAAGCCAGAATGAAATAAGTAGGAAAGGAAGAATCTTCTAACTGCTTCCAGTCTTCAACAAAGACTTTACAGAGGAGGTGCTATCTGAGCCAGACCTTGAAAAAGGAATAGGCAGAGAAAGATGCAAATCCCAGCTAAGGGAGAAAATTCTTCATGGTCTCCCCATAGAACACTCAGATAACTCCATTTTCTCAGACTAAGTATCTATAATGTATTACAGCACCTTATCACTTTGTAATTTTTAAGTTTTTTGAGAGCAATGGTATATCTTCTATTTCTTCTAATTAAAATTTTCAAGGTGGTAAGATGATACAATACAATATAAATACTTAACTCCACTTGTAACTTCTTGATGACAATGATGTTGAATGATCTTATTCAAAAGATGTCACTCCTCTCAAAGACTTTTTTATTTTTATTTATTTATTTTTAAAATATTTTTATTTATTTCTAGGAGAGAGAGAGAGATAGCGTGAGCAGGGAAGGGTCAGAGAGAGAGGGCGATACAGACTTTGAAATAGGCTCCAGGCTCTGAGCTGGCAGTCAGCACAGAGCCCGACGCGGGGCTCGAACCCACGTACCGCGAGATCATGACCTAAGCGAAAGTTGGACGCTTAACCGACTAAGCCACCCAGGCGCCCCATCTCAAAGACTTTTTAAAATAAAAATCCATTTAGTATCTTTACTAATTCTATTATTTCTAAATCCTTCCACAAAAGGGTACTACAATTCTTCAGTTTATTGCAAATAGATCTTTTTTTTAAGTCGGTCCTAATATTGAAGCTCTTATGCAAAATTTTAGTTACTGGCACTATACCATGAAGCACAATGAAGACGATCTTATGTAAATAAAATGAGCTTGTCTTTTTGCCTATTGGTAATTGCAACTTCTGACAGGAAAAATAACCCCTGCCATCTCCAAAGATGCCTGCAGGTTACACCTTCTAATCAGCTCAGGCCAGCCTAAAGACTCTTCCTTTTTCCATTCAAATAGGTCAACAATTCACTCATTATGCACCTCAGAAATCAAGTGATCTTCTCACTGTAAGCCATATTCTCTAAAAAGGCATTTTCTGTGATTTCCAAGACTTGGCTTCATCTGTATCTCCTTACCTACTGACAATGGAAACATTTAATCTCCCTACTGGGTATTTGTGCCAGTTAAGGTATTTTCATTGTAAGCAACAAACACTGGAAAAATTTGCCGGAAAAAGGGACACACTGGAACACCATGGCTCAAAGAGTAAGGGAGGGCTGAACAAGGAGGCTCTGGAAGGACAGGTGCCAGGCAGTTTTAAGGAGCTCCACAGTAGAAACTATGATGTGCCCCTTTCGAGCTCTGTCTCCAGATGCCTCTACCACCACCAGCTATGAATGACAGTCTTATCCCCAGGATGTGAATCTGTTTGGCAGAGCTCAGGCCACATGCCCAACCCTGTGCTCCGGAGATACCAAGAAGACCTACAGCTGTGGAGAATCTCTTTGTCCTAGGTTCATTTGCCTTCTGCACAGTCTCTGTGTTTGCATGAAGCAAAAGGCGAGGTTTAATTCTGACTCCCAAGCAAATGCAAGCATGCCATTCTAATAGTCTTCTCCTGACCTGAACTCATCCCATCCAATCAAGAACATCTGAAAGTCAAATCAACAAGACTCCTAAAATCTCCCCCTAACTCTCCATCCAAGAAAACCCCACAAAACACAGCATTCCCATACAACTGTAGTCTAAAAAGGCAAGGGAGACTCCCCCGACCCCTCTAAGAGTAACAAACATTCATGGATGCCTACCATATACCAAGCACTGTTCTAAATAGTACATATATTTTCTCAATCCACATAGCAACTCCCTGAGATTGGTAATTTTACATTTCCTGTTTTACAGTTAGAGAAATTGAGTCCCAAAGCTTCACAGTAAGTAACAGAGCTGGGATCCACACCCAGGGAGTTTTCCAAATCCATACCCTTAATTCCATTTCATAGTGGTGCTCTCCATACATCTCCTTCTGCCTCTATATTTCAAGTTATACACCACCCTGTGACCATCTCCTATTAGAAGCTGCCCTAGAACCTGGCTTTCCAGCATAGCACTGTTATGGTGAAGTGTGGACAGTGTGCTCTGTCTTACTAAAGCCTCAGAGAATGAATGGAAGGATTTAAATGAATTTTGTGAGGACTGTATGAATTCTTTTACATTTTTTTTTCTGTCTCTACAAAAGTAGTTTGTTCCTATTTTCTATATATTATTTATTCACTGGAAATTATACATTAGGGAAGTAATTGCCCAGACTGTAACTGCTTCTGATGCCACATATTTCATTCAGAATAAATGTCTCAATACAAACACCAAAGAGCTGTCAGAGAACAGGAAGCTGTGAGTCACTTTCAAAGGCTCTGCAATAATCTGGGCATTACTTCCTAGTTTATAATCCTTTCCCACCATATCCACCCAAGAATTTCCATGTAAATGATTCACAGCAACAGACATCCTTGTCCAACTTGTGTCCAAGTGAGCAGAGGAGTCCTACTCAGGGTGTTTGCATGTCAGGGTTTGAACTTTAACCTCCAAAACATTAGCTTAAATGGGAAGTGTTTCACTTTTTACGTTGATAAATTAAGTGTTGTCAGGAGCTGAAACTCGGAGGCACTTTGCTTCACAACTTGCAGAAGCCAACTCTGACTCTCTTATTAACTGACAAAGGAAGGAATTATCATATATAAGTGTATGTTTTCAATAACCCATAGAAATCTTTCCTAAAATTCCAAGTTTCTATAAACTATGGATAAAAATCATTAGTACCAAAAATATTTTCCAACTATTGGAAAGGATGCCATATTACAAAGAACTAAAACTATCACCCCAGTTTTCTTAAAGAGTACAACAGTTAACAAATCCATGGTTTTCCCCTTCTTTTAACAGTCTACATGCTACCACGGAAGGATTCTACCAGCTGAACATAACAGGTTAGGGCCTTTGCTACTCATAAGAGATGGGCGCTTCTACGGTGCAGCTAGATACCTGCCTAAGAACTATGAGCCAAACTGTACGTTTGGCTTTGGAGAATAGAAGGAAGCACTGCCCACTACCAGCTCTGGAAATTTTCTCTTGGCATTAGAAAAATTACACAGTACTTTATATTTATTGAGTATGTTACACTTCCCAAGAATCCATTTTACCTCTTTAACTCATTATTAGACACAGGTCTCCCAAAAAAGAAACTGAGACACAGTGAATTTTAATGACTAATTACATTATAAAATCCAGTCCACTCTCCTCCACAGATGACAGAATGGGCATCTAGACTGAGGAGTAAATGTTGTGATCAGAGTTCTAGAACAAGTCTTTGACAATGCTGGTTGAAAATATTTACATCAAAAGAGGATTTGAAGTTAAAACCACTAAACACAAATGCAGTCAAAATTAAGACACACTGACATTAATGTTTATATGCCATGGATTGTATAACTTTAGAAATAAAGAAATTAATAAGAGCACAACTACTATAGGAAATGTTAACTGTTGATAGTTTAATGAGTCAAAAGTAAATAAAGATATAGAAAATTTGAATAAATTGGAAAGGTATAAAATTTTTTTTTACAACTCTCAGATTATAATCCTTATTTTCTTGAATTAAATCAAAGTTGGCTCTAAGGCCTAATCAATATGATCATTTGAGAAGACCAATGCTAGTTGTTATAGAAATCCCTCTCCATTCTCTCGGCCAAACCAGGACCCCAGAGCTTATAAGAGAAGAGGAACAATGAGGAGGACCCTTCTGTCCAGTGAGCAAGAGAAATACTTCCTTTCTGGGCTCACATCATCCATTCAAAAGCACTAGCATCCAACCCTCCCTCCCCCAAATTACAAGCCTGGAAACAGTGACCTTTCCTCCCAAGGTCAGTCCCAGTCATCTGAGACAACTCCTATGTATGCACTCTCCCAAACTGTAAGACTCAAAGTCATCTTGACTCCATTACCCTCTCCCTGCAAAAAACCGTAACTTACCACCAAATCCTACCTCCAAATTCTAGAATACCCCCTCCTCTCCACCGTCACTTGTCACTGCCTTAGTCCAGCATTCTGGTGTCTTGTCAAGGCTACTTCAGGAGGTCCAGATCTCCCTGACCTCTCCCCCCAGTACTTGGCTCTAACGCTATGCCCATCAGCTTCAAGGTATCCCCCTAAGTAGAGCCAACCTAACATGAATTGAATGAGAAATATTTTACTTAAGATTTTTGTGGAGAGGTGGAGAAGAAAATTTACAATGCACACCATTAGACAAAACTTTGCACATTTTCCTTTCATTACCCCATCTTTCCCCAAAACTCCTCTCTGGGATAGTGCCTCCTCCTGTGTCACAACTCCTGGGCCACCCTCTTTAGGTTTCAGCTTCCTTTCCTCTAAGGTATTTCCTTCCTCAACCTCCACACCAACAGCTTTTCTTTTTTTTTTTTTTAATTTTTTTTAATGCTTTATTTATTTCTGAGAGAGAGCGAGAGAGCGAGAGAGCGAGCGTGTGAGCAGGGGAAGGTCAGAGAGAGAGGGAGACAGAATCTGAAACAGGCTCCAGGCTCTGGGCTGGCTGTCAGCACAGAGCCCGACATGGGGCTCGACCCCACGAACCTTGAGATCATGACCTGAGCCGAAGTCTGACGCTTAACTGAATGAGCCACCCAGGTGCCCCAACATCTTTTCTTATGTTGAGCAATTCAACTCTTTGCTCACCTTCTGCGATTTGCACTCTTTCACCCATCACCCTGTCACTGAACACACCTTCCACCTAAGGATCCAACTTCCTTCTAAGACAGTAGGGGAATAGCAAATAACAAAAAAGAGCAAGTTAGCAGCCACTCTAGCTCCTGGTGACTAACATTTTCTAAACTGAAAAATCACTGACCTACTCAAAACATCCTTTTAAAACATCCACTAGGGGCACCTGGGTGGCTCAGCAGGTTGTGTCTGACTTCAGCTCAGGTCATGATCTCACGGTTCTTGAGTTCAAGTCCTGAGTTGGGCTCTATGCTGATAGCTCAGAGCCTGGAAACTGCTTTGGATTCTGTGTCTCTCTAGCTTTCTCCCCCTCCCCCACTCATGCACACTCACTTTCCCTCTCTTGCACGTGCTCTCTCTCTCAAAAATATACATTAAAAAATTAAGAAGAAAACCAGCCAGTAAACCAAATGGAAATTAAAACTATAATGAAATACCATTGTTTTGCCCAGAAAATTAGCATCCATGCTTTTAAAAACATAAGAACCAGTTGGAAAAATGGTTCCAGGAAACATACAAACCCACTGTACCTGGCACAAATTGAAACAAATTTTCTGCAGTATAATTTATCAGCAATAGAACTCAAGTCTCAAAAATGTGATGAAGGAATTCTACTTGTAGGAATTATTCTAGAGAAACAAGCTGACAGAGGCAGAGAGATAATGGTTTAAATATGTTCATTGCATTATTACTTACAATAATGGAAAAACGAAAACAACCTAATATTCTAAAAATAGAGAATTTATTTAATAAAATATAGTATATTCTTATAAAAGTCAAGCAGTCATTAAAAGTGATGTCCTCAGGGCACCTGGGTGGCTCAGTTGGTTGTGTGTCTGACTTCGGCTCAGGTCACGTTCTCCCTGTTTTCATGAGTTGGAGCCTCACATCGGGCTCTGTGCTGACAGCTCAGAGCCTGGAGCCTGCATCGGGTTCTGTATCTCCCTCTCTCTATGCCCCTCCCAGTTTGCACTCTATCTCTCCCTCTCTAAAAATAAATAAATAAGCATTAAAAAGTTTTTTAGTAAAAATAAAAGTAATGTCCTCAAAGAATATGAGAAAAAACTCACAATATATCATCAGGTTAAAAACAAAAAAGATGTTGGGGCGCCTGGGTGGCTTAGTCGGTTAAGCGTCTGACTTTCGCTTAGGTCACGATCTCGCGGTTCGTGGGTTCGAGCCCCGCGTCGGGCTCTGTGCTGACTGCCAGCTCAGAGCCTGGAGCCTGTTTCGGATTCTGTGACTCCCTCTCTCTCTGACCCTCCCCTGCTCACGCTGTATCTCTCTCTCTCTCTCTCTCCTACAAATAAATAAAACGTTAAAAAAAATTATAAAAAAAAAAAGTCTATGTCTGCACAAAGAAAAAGAGTGGATAGCCAAGATGACAGAGGCAATAGGTAAGTTCTTCCTGCTGCTTCAAACACATAGAAATGTTGGATAAAACGTAAATCTTTGCATTTTTTTTTCAATATGTATCTAAGCCTGAGCAAACAAAAGAAATCTCCTGGTACCAGAAATGAAGTGGGAAATCCAGCAAGAGCAGGTCCACATTCACATCTCAAGGGACAGGAGTTGAAATGGCAGTCCGTGAACACAGCAAAAACCTGGAAGTGGGACATGAAACTGGAAACCAGGAAGACAATCTTCTCTGTGAAGAGTCACCATGGACTAGGGGAGAAAAAGGTGCCCATAAGAAATGAGAACCCCAAATCTGCCCTGGGGGGTATGAGGCCTTAATTTTACATCACCTTACTGCAGGATCCTAAGAAACCAATGAAACCACATGGATCTGGCAGGCAGAAGGAACACGGCCCCACAGGAATACCTAGACTGTCTACAGTATACACTGAATCCACTAAAGACAAGAAAATGCTCTAAAGATGAGCTCACAGATGAAAGTTGCAAGTCAGGTAAGAACCCGTCACCACAGCAGACAGTAAAAGACTTCCAAACCAGAAATCATGAAAGACACTTAAAATAAGTATGGCTGAGGGGTGTCTGGGTGGCTTAGTCAGTTAAGCATCTGACTCTCAATTTCAGCTCAGGTCATGATCTCACAGTTCATGAGTTCAAGCCCCACATCAGGTTCCGTGTTAACAGTGCAGAGCCTGGTTGGGATTCTCTCTCCCTCTCTCTCTCTCAAAATAAATAAAGTTAAAAAAAAATTAAAATAAGTATGGCTGAAATATTCCTGAGATAAAAGAAGGAATTCATTTATAAGCAAAAAAAAGGGCATAATTTTTTTTTTTTTAATTTTTGAGAGAAAGAGGGAAGGAGCACAAGCGGGGGAGAGGCAGAGAGAGAGGGTGACACATAATCTGAAGCAGGCTCCAGCAAAGATCCTGATATGGGGCTCAAATCCATAAACCGTGAGATCCTGACCTGAGCAGAAGTTGGATGCTTAATTGACTGAATCACCCAGGTGACTAAATAATTAGTCACCTAATTTTTTTAAAGAAAAAAAGTAAACTTTTTTTTTTTTCTGAGAGAGAGAGAGAGACAGTGTGAGCAGGGGAGGGTCAGAGGGAGACACAGAATCTGAAGCAGGCTCCAGGCTCTGAGCTGTCAGCATAGAGCCCAACATGGGGCTCAATCAAACCCACGAACCATGAGATCATGACCTGAGCCGAAGTCGGACTCTTAACCGACTGAGCCACCCAGGTGCCCCAATAAAAAAAGTATTTTTGAGCATAAAAGTGATAACAGGAGCTGTTTAAGAGGTGATGGTAGTGAGATTATGAATGATTTAATTTTTTTCTATATAGCTGCCTATTTTCCACAACAATCATATATTACTTATATAATAGATTAGAAGTGAAGGCATGAAAAAAGTTGAGAATCACATTTAACCATTCCTACATAAAAGTTAATAATGATTTTGAAAACTGGAAGGGACAAACTTTGTTTATAAACAATAAATCCAAGCTGGTATCTAATGCAATGCCCCTATACCACAAGATCCCACCCTGCCCACACTACAAGCCACAGTCATACTGAGCACACCAGCAGATCCTGTACATGTTAGCTCTTCCTTTATACCAACCCTCTGCACATGCCCTTTTCCAAGAATTCTCTTCAGCCTTTCCACATTCTGCAGATTCCTGGTAATCATTCTGGATCCAGGTAAATACCATTTCCTGGTAAAGTCTTCCTCAATTCCCTCTGACCAAGCAGCTATATCCCTCAGTAAAGCCAAAGAAAGTCATTCAACACTTGTTGGTGAATGCCAGTTTGCATACCGTATCTTCTGTTGATCCTACCTCTATCAAGGACTATGCATTAGGGGATGTAAGAAACACCTTTCCTCAGATTATTTCTGAATATGAGTGTCCAACACATTGCTTACCCATAGATGGTGCTCAACAAGAATTCTTTATTTGAATGCAAGTGTAGAAAATCATTAAAATCCTACCAAATATATGCTTTGTAGAGTTTTTTCCCCTTCGCCTCAGAGAAGTGAATTAGTCATGTATCCACTGTTTGCTAACATCCTCTTGAACAACTAACATCGCAAATACTATTGGCCAGGTCTTTGAGTTTCCTGGTCTTGTACTATATCTTATCCCTGATATACCAAGCATATAATTACACTCATTTTATCTTCCCTATTCTATAAAATTCTCCCAGCTGATTTTTTAATCTTTATTTTTTATTTATTATTTTTAAGTAATCTCTACACCCATCATCAGGCTCAAACTCACCACCCAAGATCAAGAATTGCATATTCAACCAACCAAGCTAGCCAGGTGCCCCTCCTAGCTGATTTGAATCAATACCTTAAATCATTTGCATGTGGCAGACATGGTTGTTCTAGGCTTCCTTGAGCACTAGAAATACATGTAGAAAGAATAATATAAAGGGAGGCCTGGGTGGCTCAGTCAGTTAAGTGTCCAAGTTCAGCTCAGGTCATGATCTCAGAGTTCGTGAGTTCGAGCCCTGCATTGGGCTCTGTCCTGACAGCTCAGAGCCTGGAGTCGGCTTCAGATTCTGTGTCTCCCTCTCTCTCTGCCCCTCCCCTCCTTGCATTTTCTTTCTCTCTCTCAAAAATAAACATTAAAAAAAATTTTTAAATGGGCAGAAGACATGAATAGACCTTTCTCCAAAGAAGATATCCAGATGGCCAACAGAAACATAAAAAGATGCTCAACATCACTCATCATCAGGGAAATGCAAATCAAAACTACAATATCACCTCACAACTGTAAGAATGGCTAAAATAAAAAACACAAGAAAAAGCAGGTGTTGGTGAGGATGTAGAAAAAAAGGAATCTTTGTGTACTGTTGATAGGAATGCAAACTGATGCAATCACTGTGGAAAACAGTATGGAGGTTACTCAAAAAGTTAAAAATAGAACTACCCTATGATTCAGTAGTCACACCACTGGGTATTTACCCAAAAAATACAAAAACACTAAAACAAAGGGATGCATGCACCCCCACTTATTGCAGTATTATTTCCAATAGCTAAACTATGGAAGCAGCCCAAGTATCCACTGATAGAGGAATGGATAAAGAAGATATTTACACACACACACACACACACACACACACACACACACAGAAATATTATTCATCCATAAAAGATGAAAATTTGCAGGGTACCTGGGTGGCTCAGTCAGTTAGGCGACCGACTTTAGCTCAGGTCATGATCTCATAGTCTGAGTTTGAGCCCCGGGTCAGGCTCTGTGCTGACAGCTCAGAGTCTGGAGCCTGTTTCGGATTCTGTGTGTGTCTCTCTCTCTCTGACACTCCCCTGCTCACTCTCTCTCTCTCTCTCTCATAAATAAATAAAACATAAAAAAAAAAGAGAGAGAGTATACAGACCAGTTAAGTGGGCCATGGGTTGTTGAAGATGCCAACTCTTCAAGCCAGCATTTCTGCCCTAACCCAGGGTAGCTGCCCCAGCCTTCCTTCTCAGCATCTGTGCCTTCTTGCCTTCCAGTGAGCTATAAAACCTGACAAATCCAAGAATCAATGCTGTATTTACCTCTCACCAGCACTCTTGGGTATCTGACCTCTCTGGATCTCCCTTGTAATACTGGATGTAATAACCTATACCTCATAGGGTTGTCAGGATCAAGTAGAAGGGCATATGTGAAAGCCCAGACATTATTTTATCACCTCTTTCAGAAGATTTTATGCTTTAAACCACTTTTATAATTTATAGAATAAAAAGCTGTATTCTCTTTCTAAAAATTTCAGAGTCTCAGGTGAATTGAGCAGAGAGGAAGGTTGGGAGAGAGACGTCTCCTGGCCCCCATAATCACGCTTCTACACTAATTGTACCTGAACACATCTGATAAGGCTAGCCAGCCTCTTCAGGAGCAGTGACAGTATAGGAGTTAGACAAGAAAAAAGAATGGAGAAAGATAAAGTGTGCATTTAAAGCAGCTCCATATTTTATATACGTAGAGATATCTGGAATGATGTTTACCCATGATGAAAAGTAATGGCACAGTGATGGGATTTTTGGATAACCTTTAACTTTCTGCTTTGTTCTTTTCTATATTTAATCCGTGTACTGAAAATACACACCACTTGGAAACTACAATTAATTTTTTGGACTATACTTGCATAAACTTTTCATAAGCATCATTCACAATACCTAAGACCAAAATGTCCATTAACTGATGAAAGAACAAATGTGATATTATACATAGAATGGCATATTATTCCGCATTAAGAAGGAATGCAATACAACATATATCACAACATGGATGATCCTTGAAAATGTTCTGCCAGTAAAGGAGCTTAGTTTTAGACATAAAACTATCCAGTTTTTTTGAGAAAGAGAGTGCGTGTGAGCTGGGGAGGGGAAGAGGGAGGCACACTTAGGATCTGAAGCAGGCTGTGCTGACAGCAAAGAGCCAATGTGGGGCTTGAACTCACGAACTGTAAGATCATGACCTCAACGGAAGTCAGATGCTTAACCGACTGAGCCATACTATCCCTGTCACTATAATCATCTTTTCTAAACCATACATTTATTTTTAATAGTCTTATTAAGGTATAATTAACAAACACCAAAGTATATATCTTTAAAGTACAAGCTTTGAAGTTTTGATATACTATCCCTGTCACTATAATCAAGACAGTTAATACCTCACTCCCATCTCTCCCTGTTCCTAGGCAACCAATAATGGGTTTAATGTCACTATGGATTACTTTGCATTTTCTAGAGCTTCATATAAATAGAATCATGCATACATACTCTTTTCTTCTGACTTCTTTTACTCAGCATAAATATTTTTAGGTTTATCTATGTTGCTGTTTTAACAGTTTATTCCTTTATATTCCTGAGTAGGGTTCCTTTGTATGGACAAATCACAGACATTCAGGTTGTTTATAGATTTAGGCTGCTACACAAGAGCTGCTATGAATATATGTATAAAAGTCCGTCCATGGATATAGGTTTCATTTTCCTTTAGTAAATGTTCATTCTTTTGGGTTTTTGTTTTTGTTTTTGTTTTTTTTTTTGGTAATTTCATTGGCTTTGGATCAGAATCATTTTGGTATCATGAATGAACTGGGAAGTATGCTCTCCTACATGTCTGAAGAAGTTTGTATAGAATTGGTATTATTTGTTCCTTAAATGTTTGTTAGAAGCTTCTTAGGCCTAGAGCTTTCTTTGTGAGCATGTTTTTAACTACAAAGTCAATTTCTTTAATAGATATAGAGCGTATAGATATAGATATCTGTAGAGTCTATAGTGATGTCACTTCTCTCATTTCTTATATTGATATTTGTCTTTCTTTTTTATCACTGTGGGCAAAATGTTTATCAGTTTTATTGATCATCTCAAAAACTAGGTTTTAAGGGCACCTGGGTGGCTCAGTTAGATAAGCGTCTGACTTTGGCTCAGGTCATGATCTTAAGGTTGACGAGTTCAAGCCCTGCGCCATGCTCTGTGCTGACAGCTCAGAGCCTGGAGCCTGCTTCAGATCCTGTGTCTCCTTCTCTCTCTGCCCCGCTTCCACTTATACTCTGTGTCTCTCTCAAAAATAAATAAATATTAAAAAAAATTTTTTTAAGTAGGTTTTAGTTTCATTGATTTTTCTCTATTGTTTTTGTTTTCAATTTTTTTTTTAATGTTTTTTATTTATTTCTAGGAGAGAGAGAGAGACAGCATGAGCAGGGGAGGGTCAGAGAGAGAGGGAGTCACAGACTAAAACAGGCTCCAGGCTCTGAGCTGGCAGTCAGCACAGAGCCCGACGCGGGTCTTGAACCCATGAACCGCGAGATCATGACCTAAGTGAAAGTCGGACCCGTTTTCAATTTTGTTGATATCTTCTTTGATCATTTTTATTTTTTTTACTCTGGTTTTGGATTTACTTGCTTCTATATTTTTTAAGTTTATTTATTTATTTTGAGAGAGAGAGAGAGATCGGTAGAGGGGCAGAGAGGGAGGAGAGAGAGAGAGAATCCCAGCATGGGGTTCTGTCAGCTAAGAGCCCAACATGGGGCTCAAAGTCACAAACTGTGAGATCATGACCTGAGCCAAAATCAAGGATCAAATGCTCAACCAACTAAGCCACCCAGGAGCCCCTTCTTTTTCTGGCTTCTTAAAGAGGAAACTGAAGCCACTGATTTGAAGCCTTTCTTCTTTTCATCCACGACCATTTAGTGCAATAATTTCCCCTGAAGATTGCTTTAGTGGCATCCCACACATTTTGATATGGTGTATTTTCATTTTCATTCAGGTCAAAATACTTGGTTCCCTTTTTAATTTCTTTTTTCATCACTGGGTTATTAAGTGGTTACTTAGTTTAAAAATAATTGTGGATTTCTCTAATTTGATTTTGAATTTAATTCCATTATGGTGAAAGAACATGCTACATTTGACTTATTGAGCCTATTTTATGGTCTAACATATGATCTAATTTAGCAAACACTGGCTGTACTTTAAAAGAAAGTGTATTTATTCTGCTTCTGTTGGGTAGAGTGTTCTATAAATATCAAAAAGGTCCAGGTGAATGATAGTATTAAGTCTTCTACATCCTACTAAGTTTCTGTCTACTGCTTCTATTCAATTGAAATCTTCAACTATAATTGTGGATATATTGTGCAGTTGAATCAAATTTTACTTTATTTTAAAGATATGCTATTAGGTAGATAACTAGAATTGACCCCTTTGTCATTATGAAATTACCTTCTTTATCCCTAGAAATAGTCTTTGCTCTGAAATATACTTTGCCTGATGTTAATACAGCTAGGATCCAGCTTTCTTTTGGTGTGCAATATTACGGTGTATTTTTTCCAATTCCATTACATTTAACCTATCAATGTCTTTATATTTAAAGGGTGTTCCTTCAAGGCAACATTGGCTGGGTCTTGTGTTTTCACCCAGTCTGAACTATCTCTGCTTTTTAACTGGGGTGTTTCGACCATTAACCTTTTGATGTGATTATTGATATGATTAGGTTTAAGTCTCTTATCTTGCAATCTGTCCCACCTGTTCTTTGTTTCCGTTCTTCCTCTTTTTCTATTTGCTTTTGGGTTACTCAAATATTATTTATAATTCCATTTTATCTCCTTTCTTGGCTTCTCTATTATTTTAGTGATTGCTTTAGGGTGTGTACTATACACTTTTAACTCATTATAGCTTATCCTCAAGTGCTATTATACCCTTCCACATAGAGTATAAGGATGTTACAATGTATACTTTTACTTTTTCCCACCAATTCTTTATGCTATTTTTGTCATATACTTTACATATGTTATAAATCCCGTACTTCATCCTACTATTTTATTTAAATAATTACCTTTCAAATAGATTTAAATAATAAGAAAAAAACCTTACAGTTCACCTCTATAGTGCCATTTCTGGTGCTCTTCATTCCTTTGTATAGATCTGTATTTCCATATGGTATCATTTTCTTTCTGCCTGAAGGTCTTTCTATGACATTTCTTGTAGTGAGAATTGATGATGGATTTTTCCACTTTTCACATGACTGAAAAGCCTTTATTTCATTTTTGGTTTTGAAAGAAATTTTTGTTGGGTGTAGAATTCTAGGTTGACAGTTTTCCTTTCAGTATTTTAATAATGTTCCTCCACTATCTTATGCATGTTGTTTCCAACAAGAAATTTACATTAGCTTTCTTCCTCTGTATGTAACTGCGTAAACTGTCTTTTTTCTTTGGCTTCTTTTAAGATTTTATCCTTAGCACTGGTTTTAAGCACTTTAATTACAATAAACTTTGATGCAGTTTTCTGCATGTACTTTTGCTTTGGTTACTTGATCTTGTTTACAGGTTTTGTCAAATTTGTAAATATTTTTTACCATGATTTCTTCAAATATCTTTTATGTTTTCCCTCCTCCTTAGGAACTCTAAGTACATGTATATTAGGTCACTTGAAGTCCCATAGATCACTGATGATATTTTAAAATTTTTTTGTAATTCTTTTCTTTGTTTTATTTTGAATAGTTTCTACTGCTATGTCTTCAAGATCACTATTCTTCTGCAATGTCTAATCTGCCCTAAACCATCCAGTGCATTGCTCATCTGGCATTTTATAGTTTTTATCTCTAGAAGTTTAATGTAAGTCTTTTAAAGCATTTTAAATGTCTCCACTTAACTCTTTTAAGCATATGGAATACAGCTGTAATAATTGTTTTAATGTCATTATCTGATAATTCTAATATCTATGTCAATTTTAGGTCAGTTTTGGTTGATACTCTCCTATCATTATGGGTCAATTTTCCTGTTTTGCTCATGTATTTCATGTTCAGTATAAAAATCTAACACAACGGCAGTACTTGGGAGGTATCCTTCTGGACTATTTTAATTTACAAATACTCATATATATTTATATACCTAGATACATGCATGATTTTTTAATGGGGAACATTATTTTAATAGCTACATACAATGGAAAAGGCAAATGAAAACAATTACCTAACATCTTAAATCACATTGCTCTCTAAAGTGGTGTATATCTGAAAGTGGTGAAAAGCATACTCTGTGACCCATAATTTCACTTCTAGAAATTTATCACAGAGAAACTCTTATATAAATATGCCAAAATAAAGATAAAAGCACAGCCTTGTTAACAGTATCAAAAAAAATGGAAACCACCTGAATTCCTTCATTAGGTAACTAGATAATTATAGGATATTCATTTAGTGAAATACTACACAACAGTTAAAATGAAATAGATATTTGTTTTAACATAAGAAATATAAATGAGAAAAAATCTATAGCAAATATCATTTGTGAGAAATTTTAAAGCATTTAAAATAGTGCTTTATATTATTAATGGAAAAATATAAAAAGATGGGTGGGAAAAATAATTAAGATGCCAACCTCAGGACTGTTAACAAGGGAAGGGATTAAAACAGGGAAGGGCCTTCCGTTATCTCTCTCATGTTTTACTCCTTACAGAAAATAAAGAGCTGATACATTAAATAAATGGTAAATTCTTTACTCTTAAATGTGTGTATATTATTTTCACTATTCTTTTGCAAATTTCACTATTTTATAACTAGAAACATGAAAGATACTGTTTCTAGTTAAATCTAGTTATAATATCATATTGGGGCATTTCCTACAACTGTATATAGTGATTCTTCTTTCCATAATGCATTTACTTTTACTTACCCTTCCTCTTCATCTGGTTTCAAAAAAAATACAGTAGAAAATCTCTTTTTAAAGCAAATTAGATAGGAACTCTCCTAAGTAAACATTTTGATTTGTGGATATAGAGGAAAAATCTTAAGTATGTCAGACTTTGCTCTTCAGCTTAAGTAAAGAGCACCCAGAATGAAAGGTTAAATGATGAAAGGGTTCTAAAACAGACCAGCCTGGACACAGGAATACACAAACCCAGAATAAATACTATAATTTTTAAAGCTAGTAATATTGACATATGAAAAGAATCTACTATGTGCAAGGCACTTTAGATAATTTAACTCTAATTCTTGAAACAACCTCCAGAAATAGAAGTTTATATCTATTTGACAGATAAGGACACTCAAGCTCACTAAGGTCAAGTAACCCACCCAATGCCACTCAGCTAGTAAGTGCTAGAGTGGTAAAATTCAAACAACAGTGTCAAGGTCCACAGTTCTATTACTCCATATAAGGCTAGGTCCAGGAAGGTACTCGGGATCTGCTGCAAGGGAATTTAATTATTCTGCTTCTGGAGTTAGATTGACTCTTACCCAGCTTTTGCAATCTTAGGAAATCTTACTTTAGTTAATTTCAGTATCTTTAAATAACATTCATGTCTTTTACTTGTATGTTTTCAGGGGAGTCTGTTTATTCAGTTAATGTAAGTGTCTCAGGGTAAACTCACTACACATTTCATTCTTGGCTAATAATAATGACCTAGCTTTACGAAAGAAAAAATAAATTTGAAACAGAGTCTTCATGGTGGCCTAAAACCAAAGACTAAGAAAGATCACCATGACATTGTAAGGAACAGGTGTCATTATCAAGAGAAATAAGTATCACATTTAAGTGCTTTCTAATTTATAAAGCACTTTCACATACATGATCACACTTGACCTACATCAACCTAGTCAGCAGAACTGAAAATACTAATTTTCTATGTGGTAGTATTATCTGTTTCCCTATATTATTTTACTCCCATTTCACACATAAGGACATAGACTCCAAGAGGTCAACCTGCATAGCATAGCTCATCCACTGCTGAGGGTGAGAGCTGGTACTGTTGTCAGTGTGCTTGAGTCCCAATCCTGTGATCCTCTGGATAAACCACACTGATTCTTGAATGTCCAAAACCAATGACGACATGAAATAGGATGTCAAGGAAAGCAAGAAATTGTCTTTCCACACGATATTCAAGGAAGAGATCTGAGCCTTTTTTATACAGACATTGAAATTAGAGGACTTAGTAAAGAGACCTACAAAACAGTTCCGTATGTGGTTCTTTTTACTTTCTTTTTTTTTTTTTAATGTTTTTATTTATTTCTGAGAGAGAGAGAGAGAGAGAAATAGCGTGAGCAGGGTAGGGCCAGAGAGAGAGAGGAAGACACAGAATCCGAAGCAGGCTCCAGGCTCTGAGCTAGCTATCAGCACAGAGCCTGACGTGGGGCTCGAACTCACACACCGTGAGATCATGATCTGAGCCAAAGTCAGACGCTTAACTGACTGAGCCACCCAGGCGCCCCTACTTTCTTCATTCTAATTTAACCCCAAATTCTCCCTTTTTTTTAAAAAAAAGTAATATATTCACTTATTACATTCAATAAGAACTATCACTCATAAATAAGATAATGCCAAGAGTATATAAATGCTGTATTTATACATGTATTATAAATGTATTATAAATGCTGTATTTATACAGCATGGCATTTTCAAGATTATGGTATTAAGTATTGCTATAAACACTGACTTGCATGGTAAGGTCACAAAATGCTGTAGAGAAGTGAAAAGTGGTGAAAATCTGGTCAGGAAGTAAACATATATTTAGATGAAGAGTTGATATTTAAAATGCCTATATTTTCCCTCTTACATTGATGCTTAATGGTCTTTTGACTTTTAGCCTTTTTTGGTAAAAAGCTATGGGCACTGTGCCCAGAAAAATGCACACAGATCTGAATTTTGCATGTGATTTCAGGGAGTCTGTAGATGCACATTTCACCCTCAAGCCTATTGATGGACCTCCTAGAAGTCTATAGATTCCAAGATAAGAACTCTAGCCCCAAGATTTACCCAAAAGGTTTCCTTGGGAAGAAAACATTTTAGAATAATTTCTTGGAAAACATGTTCTCAACAGTTTTCTTCAACATTTTCAGTGGAAAACAAGAAGTATTTTCCTGCTGGTATAAAACTCAGCAATAAATAACTGTGTCTCATGAAAGGCAAACATGTACACATAGAACCATAATTCACATCTACTGATAAAAATGTACAGACAGACTTATACAGGAGGAAAAAAAGAGGAAGTAAATATGGGTCTGACAAAGATTTTCCTGAGGGGATAATATTTAAACTCAGCGGGCCTTGAAGAGTAAGGAGACTTTTAAGAGATTAAAAAAATGTTTTATTTATTTTTGAGACAGAGAGAGACAGAGCATGAGCATGGGAGGGGCAGAGAGGGAGGGAGACACAGAATCCAAAGCAGACTCCAGGCTCTGAGCTATCAGCGCAGAGCCTGACGAAGGGCTCAAACCCATGAACCCATGAAATCATGACTTAAGCCAAAGCTGGATGCTTAACCAACTGAGCTACCCAGGTGCCCTGAGCAAGGAAACTTCTAAAGTTATGTTTGGGTGTCACAGATATGTCTAAAATCTTGACTTAAAAAGATCCTAATACATCATTTATATTTCTGAAAATTATTCCTTATGGAAATAACCTCCAAGCACTTCCAAGCAGTGACAGTCACTTATTTATGAAGATGAGTTAATAAGCATGTACAAAAATAAAAAAAAGATTAAAAAATTAAATGGAATAAGAATCTCAGATTTAAAAAAACCTTAAAAGTCATCCAGTCCAACCCCTTCAACTTATAGATGAAAAGATAGAGGTGACACCCTTAGCTCCTCAAAAGCCACCAAGAACAAAGGTCTCCACCAAAGAGCAGGAAATATTAGGAAGAAGTATTAGGGAACAAAATTAGACATATAAATATTTAACATAATGTATTTCACAAGCAGCCTAATTTGGTCCTTATGACACAGGATCCTATGTCACAAACAGTTCAAGAGACACGCCAAGATAGGAGTGGATATTCCACAGAGCAGAATCTGGACAGTGGGCCATTGCTCCTTTGACCACTTCCAGTATTTCGGATATTCTGAAATTTATGTATGCTTAGGTGAGTGGATTAATAAATTATATAACTTAACTGACAGCAAGACTACCTTCACTAAATGGGCAAGTGGTTTTATTTTTTTTTTTTTGTGATCACAAAGGAATTCATAATTTAATAGAATAAATATGAGTAGAAAAGTAAAGACATTTCGAGAAACTGTTGAGAAGAATTATTTAGGTAAAGAGCAAACATTTATACTTTTTCCACTTTTAAAATTTATCTTCCCTGCCATCCTAGATCTAGTTGCTGATAGGAAGGCTTTATTTATTTCATTTTGGTTTTTTCTTTCATAGTTTAATGTCAAGTTGGATTCCACATAGCACCCAGTTCTCATTCCAACAGGTGCCCTCCTCCATGCCCATCACCCCCTTTTCCCTCTCTCCCACCATCAGCTCTCAGTTTGTTCTCAGTATTCAAGAGTCTCTTATGGTTTGCCTCCCTCCCTCTTCCCAACTATTTTTCCCCTTCTCCTCCACAGTCCTCCATTAAGTCTTTCCTAATCCTCCTATAAGTGGAAGCATATGGTATCTGTCTTTCTCTGTCTGATTTATTTCACTCAACGTAGGGCAAGTGGTTTTAAAGGATGCCGGCACAGAAACTGGGTACTGAAAATATCCTAAGCATACAAACACAAGAAAATGGAGGAGCAGACATCTCCACTCCTAATGAGACTTCACCAGCTACATTAGAAAATAAAACAGAGGCAATTGTGACCACAAGTTGGACAAACAATTCAAAATTATCAAGATTATGTAAACTACAGTTCTACACTGTCACTGGCAATAAATAGTACCCTAATTGTATATTGTACCATGAGATATTAGTTATTACAAATATATTCTTGGAAGTGGTATGTATAAAATGTTTTTACTGATGGGAGTAAAGCAATGAAAAAAGGCTAGAGAACATTGTTCCAAGAGGAAAGAGCTCAGCGTCCAGCCTCAACTGGAATAGGTAGAGGGAGAATTCTTCCCACCATTTGCTACTTCTGGTTAATGATAGCATCTCTTCTATCCTGCAAAGGTGAGAACTGGGTTGGAAACACTTGGAAGAAAAGAAACAGAAGCAATTCTAAAAATCTGAATTCTAATATAAAGGATGTAGTCAGAAAAGGCCAGTAAACTTTTATAATTCTAAAAGCAATTCAGGCCCAGACACAACGGGCATTAGAAATTAAAATCAGTACTTAGAAAAAACAGGCAGCCAAGCACTCAGTGGACTATATTCAGGAGTTCGCGATGTATGCTCACAGTGCACTAACCCCAAGTGCCACTCCATTCTCCACAGGCTCATATTCCTGGGGACCTTAGCAATAGGGCCTTTTATAGCACTGAAAGTAAGTCAGCATGAACTTGGACTTTTATAATGGCTAGATAAGGCCACGCCATTAGTAACATTTGTAGCTATGCAAAGTAACATAATAAGGGTAATCAAATATCATGCTTTGGGTGGTAAGCTGATCTAAACTAAGGATCATAAAGGAATGTTATCCCCCTCCTCTGCAAGAACACAATTGAGCATTTGGCTGGTTCATTATGAAAGGACTGGCACAGGGCACAGCCTTTGTTGGACTCCGTGCATAATACAGGAAAGGGAATTCTGGCTCCATAGAAAGCCAGAAAAGGTTTTTTAAGAACTATGTGAAATTTGTCCACGGCACTTACTTTCCAGGGCTCATTGGTCATGATGTGTTTGTTTCTCTAAGATCTGCAGAGTTACTCTATTCTATGATGCATACAAATAAATTTAAGTGGTTGACTCCTTCACAAAGCTGAGCAGATAAGTCTTAATTTATTACTTAGGTTTGAGAGCTCAGGTCACTGCACAAAGGAAACATACTTAACTTTTTAGAAGCTGGCCCCTTTTAAGAAAACTCAAGAGTCTGTAATTCTTTGGCACTAAGAGCTATGCAAACTGCCAGCAGTATCAGTATCCAAGTTTCCTCGACATGCATCATTCAAGACCTTCTCAGCTTTACATGGGCTGGGAACTGCTCATTTTCTGTTTTACTAAGAAAAGAGCTCAGGTGAGGCTGCTAGGGTAAAGATATATGTTTCTCTAGCCAGTATTAGAAACCACTAAAAATGCTCATAGTGAAAGAAAACATGTTTATTTGTATACTATATAAGGAAATTTTCTGAAAGCCCTCAGCCTCTTCCCAAATTCTATGAAACAGTGATGGGGGGGGGGGAAGCTTTTAAGTAAGAGTACTATCTCCAAGTACATTCTGGTACTTTAAAATGTAGAAGAGCAAAAATAATGATAAAGAATGTATTTCAACGATTTTTTTTCAGGCTCCGATGGTTAGATACACTCTCACCACGTCCTAATACTACCAACATCTCCTATTACCACTTATTTTACTTATCTGTGGAATTGCTTTAGAAAAAAAGAAAAGTTTTGCTTATCCATGATTAAACCATAGATTGGAAGAGCTGTTTCATTAGACTGAAAGACTCAAGCTTTGAAGCAATGATACGTATACATTCTAGAGGGCACAGAAAGAATGTGTGTTCAGTCGCCTTAGCATATCCCTAAGAATTTATATACATTTCTTTTCTTTTTTTTTTAGAATTTATATACATTTCTAAAGGAAAAAACTAAGGCCAAATCAAAAATTACAATCTGAATTTTTTTTAATCCAACCCTGAATAAACCCAAACACCCCTTTCTTACCTAACAAGTATTACTTAAGGCAGAAATAGTTTTCAAAACAGAAAAATTAAAAGAGAATTAAGAATTACGTGACCCTTACACCACGGTTACTATTTGCATCGATTATCAAAGCCATCTAAAATCCCAAAGCAAAAATGCACTAAAACAAAACGTGAAGAGGTTTATCTCAATTTAACAAATATATTTTAAAAAGCAGTTTCAGAATCTGAAGCCAGATTATTTTTATTAACATAAGGGGAAATTTTGCATACCTGCTTCTGTTGGTCTTAGATCTTGAGACCTGGAGGTCCAAGAAAACAATCCAGAAGGTTTAAAATTCGGCCTAAGATGTGTCTATCCTCAGTTAATCCTCTGTCAAAGTCAGGTCAGTGTTCGACCAAAGAAAATAAGCAAGGCCAAACTGAAGTATTCTGCCTACTACTAAGATTTTAATCTCAAAAGAACTTGGTCTCAAGTAGAAAGGCCAATTTTCAACATGGGTGTGGTTTGGAGCTATAAAAAAGTCAAGAGGCAAAAATGTAGATGTCATCATCATTTGCTTGATTATGACTGTGTCTTAAAATATACCAGGATTTTCACTTTAGTCTTTAGATTCCACTCAAGCAGATCTTCTTCCTATGGATTGGGACTGTCCTATAAAGGTCTTATTATTTTTATACATATTCCTTTGCCACTTTAAATTTTGAAATGGCAACTTTGTTTTCACCATGTGAAAAATCATTAAGCAATTAAGTATAAATGGAGAGTCCTAAAAAAATAACTAGGAAATTGCCTTAAACCTAGAAACAAAATAAACCCTACATCCTACTGAATTTTGTTTATAGTCACTGAACTAATTTCAAGGAAATGTATAAAATTACCTTTGAATACTAACTGGAAGCATTATATAGACATAACAGTGTTAAAGCTAGAGAGTATCTCAAAGGTTATAGTCCAGTTCCACTGTCAAGTATGGCAAGAAAAGGTTCACTTATAAAATCTATAATCCATTTTCAGTGAATGGTTAATTCTCCGAAGAGGAAGTGTGAGACACATTTTATGATGCCTCCATAAAAGTAAAGAATGGCTGTTATAAAAACTGCTTCACAAAGTGAAAGAAAAAGTTAAGGGTTTTTATGGTACCAGCCAGTTTAAAAAAGAAAAAAAGTACATACCATATGATCCTCCTTATATCATATTCTAGAAAATGCAAACTAAGCAATGGAGACAGAAATCAGATGAATGGTTGTCTGGAAAAGGAGTGGAAGGAGGGACAGACTTCATGGGGACATAAAGAAACTTTGGGAGGTAATGAAAATGCTATGTACCTTGATTGCAGTGCTGGTTTTGCGAGTGCATACGTCTATCAAAACATATCAAATTGTCTGCTCTAAATGAGTAAGGGCTACTATACCTAAATTCTACCCCAGTGATTGTTAAAAACTACACTGACATATATTTAAAAGGCACTTATATTGAAGAAGGCTCACTCTTGCTCTACGTGGCCACGGTATGGCTGAACTAGAACCATTAGGCCAAAATAACAAAAAATTTCTGCATTGATACGAGTAAATTTATGTTGCCCAAGTGGGTCCAGAGTCAACCTGGGTTACGTCTGGAACACTGAAGTTCTCTTCACTGGGCATGTTCCAACACAGGCTCAAAGTACAGTTTGGGGGTACGATGTTCTCTTTAGGGATTCCTACAGAAAATTGCATGAAGTAACCACTAAGGATTGTCACATCAAAACATTACATTATTTTAAGGAGGCCCAGTTATGGATGTTCGTGACCCTGTGGCTACTGTGTAGAGTCCTGCTAACGTCCTGACTAAAACAAGGATATGCTGTGTCTGATTTCCCCCAAGGACTTCACTTCATAGGAAAAGTCAATTACTTGCCCAGTGCATCCTTTTTAAAAAATGGATCCTGTGTGCCTATTTTCTGATCTTTGAAAAGTAATTTGTAAAGTGGAAAATACTTGGAAAATAAGAAAATTTAAATCACTCTCAAGCACACCATTCAGAAACGACCAGGAGGCCAATATGTTATGAATTTCTAGTCTTGTACAAATATATGCATGAATATAGTTTTCTTTTTACAAAGTTCGTACCTTTCAATATATAGTTTTACTTTTAACATTAGTAACACCTTTTCCCCACCATGAAGCATTTTTTGAAAACATGCCTTTCATGTTTCATTAATGGTCCACGTTATGACTGTACCCTGATTTATTTGAGCATTCATGTTGGTAACTATGGTGGTTTCCAGTGTTTTACTTTTAGAAATAATGCTTCAACATCCCTGAACACAGAAAATGAATGGACCGTGAATATCCCTGAATTCGACTTCTCTAATATTTTATCCATCCATTTTCTTACAACCAATTTCAATATCCCCTCTGCTGGGATGTGCTGTGGGAGACCATTACAATGTGCAATATGGTGGCTGCCACCTTTGCCGACAAGAGTGTTTTCTTAGAGTATCTACTAGGAACCTCAACCAAAATTTTAGAGAAAATACACTAATTTGATCTCAATAAATACTATGCAGAAAGCGATGCAGTGCTGAGGTACCACTCAGGGCCAAGGATAAAACCAAGTTGTGGTTTTAACAACTCTTGAATATTCGAGGCAAAAGTGTTGTTGGAACCAATACAGAATCAATAAATACTGGAAAATAATATCCTGACTCCCAGTTGCTTATGTAACTGAAACTACTTGATAAAGCAAGAACATTTATAAAAGATGTACTGTTTTGTGTTGCAATGCACCTTCAGGGCAAGAGACACAGTTTTTTAGATCTCTGGAAACCCACATATTCTTACTTGGAGAACTGTTTATAAGAACAGTTTTCACAATATAAGAATTTTTTCCTGTATCTTAAAAATAGTACATTTCTCAAACTTCTAAAATGTCATAGTAGTGGTTACCCTTGAGATTAGGGATAATTGGAAGGAAGCAGGAGGGTTAGGGGATGCTGGAATAATTCTGGTATCTCAATTTAGGTGCTGATTTCATAGGAGTATCATTTTGTCAAAACTCATCAAGTTATACATACACTCATGATTTGTACAGTTGTCTGCATGTGTACTACCTGCCAGTTAAAGACTCAGAAACGGACAAAAAACAAAAAGTCCACTCCCTTGCCCCCACTATATTACACTAGGTAATCTGACAGAATAGAAATTAACTTATTCGATAAAAGATGAATTGGAAACCTCATCTCTAACGATCCCAGTTCTATTCCTGAAATTAGACATTCTTTAACAATGTCCTTTTGTTGACAACATGAAATAATAAACACACATATCTTGCAGAATTTTGGAGCCTTGAGAATATAACCAGTCACTAAAGTTTACTACTTTAAAGCAATTCAATAAGTAGTTCTGAGTACCGACTAAGTTCAAGATGTTGCAAGGGCATCTTTTAATGCAGATTTATGGAAGAAAACATGAGAGAGAATTTAAAATGGCCTTTGAGAGACTGGCAGATGACACAGATTCTTTTTATCATTTTACACCTACTGGGGAAAACAAGTAGATGTCACACATATCAGCACCTTGGAAAAGGTTTCCTAGAATTAGTAGGTGTCAAAAGCTGTCATACACATGTAGTACTACAAATAAGTGGAAAGGAAGACAGGAAGGCACACTGGGCAGTTAAGAGGCCGTGAACAAAGGTGTAGAACTATGACAGTATAGGGCATACAATCAGAAATTAAAAGCAAATATCCTGGCTGCATGAGTGTCCTTATTTCATGTCATAATTTTCTTCTGAATCTAAGTTACCAGAGAAGCAGGCACAATGTGAATGACTTCCCTTTGCAACACACAGAGAAAAGTGCCACCGTAGCTCTCCTTGACTATACAAAAGTCCTGAAATATCCTTTCCAAAACTACTTGTTTTGGAATCTGGCCCTGAGATGATTTCAGTTTAGAAAAATAGCCAGCTAAATCACATTTTCTCTGACACATCAACATTAATGCCTGCAACCCTGCTGGCAGTGATAACCACTGCTGTCTTATCTGTCAGCAAAGGCAGACAATGCTTCCGTCAGAGGCAGGCAGAATAATAATTCCCCTCAAATATGCCCATGCCCAAACCCCCAGAAGCTGTGAAGATGTTACCTTACTTGGAAAAAGGGATTTCGCAGATGTGTTTAAAGTTATGGGCCTTAGGATGGGACAGAGTATCCTAGATAATTTAGACAGATCAAATCTAATCACATAAATTCCTTAAGAGCCGAGAACCTTCCCCTGCAGATAAGAAAGGAGGTGAAGGAGGAAGAAGGGCAGGTAGAGGAGGAGGAGGCAGAGCAGGAGGAGGAGGAGGAGGAGGAGGAGGAGGAGAGGCAGTGGGATTCCAATTGTAAAAAGACTGGACTCTCCGATGCTGGCTTAGAAGATGGAAGAAAGGGGCCATGAGCCAAGGAATACAGGGGGCCTCCAGAAGTTGGGAACGACCTTCAGTTTATATCCAATAAGAAAATAAGGATCTCAAGTCTACCACCTCAAGAAACTGAATTCTGTCAAAAACTTGAATGATCCATGGAAAAGATTCTCCCCCTAGGACCTTCAGAGAGGAACAGCTCTGCCAACATCTTGATTTTAGCCCAGTGAAGAGACCGATGACTTCCAGCCTACAGAATTGTAAGGTAATAAATGTGTTGTAGAAGTCACTAAGCTGGTGGCATCTCGCTAGGGGAGCAACAGAACACTAACACAGGCTCACACGGTCTTATTCAGAACAGGATATTCTTACCACCTTGGCCTTGGATTACCCACAAGAGAGAACAGCTATCATTTTGAAGAAGCAGAGAACAGTAGATTTGTAAGGAAGGGCCAGTGTTGGCTTTATGACTCTCCTTTAATAAATTTTCCCTTCAATAGGATATAAACACATATTGGAATTGAGTCAAATATTCGGTTTAGCAACTTAAAAAGAAAAACACTACAACAGTGAAAAGCTTCAAGATTCTGCCAGTAATGATGAACTGGGCGCCTTACTATTAACCCTAATAGACTGAGGCCCAGAGATCACTGCAGTAGACAGTAAATGCCACCCAGTAATTAGGTGCAGTGGTTCTCACCAGTGGTCATAAATTCAACCTGTGGAGCTTATGTTAAATGAAGATTCCTGGATCTTATCCCCAAAGATGATCATTCAGAAATTTTAGGGTAGGACCTAGAAATTTGAGTGAGATGAAAATTCAGAATTTCAAAATGTTGTCCCCTAATGAATGATTAATACTGTCAAAGTACTCCCATCAACCATTCTCTCACCAACCACCTTAGATCTCTCTATTCTGACAGGGGCCCAGAGCAATTCTTGTCAGGAGTTAGCCCAGGGCTAGCCCATCTAGCCAAGTAGGCAGTTAAGAGTATGTACACCTTTGGTATTAACAAACTTAAGACTTGATTTTGCTCTTGCTCTTAACTGACAGAGTGTTCTGGGCAAGTTACTTACGGTCTCTGAACCTCAGTTTCCTCGTCTGTATAAAGGGAATGACAAGTCCTTCCTACTCATATAGTTGTTACCCCAATTTAGCAGAACTCTTGGAACCACAGTTACTGTGATTATTAACGCCACCATTAATTCCATTTTTAGATGAAGTCTACACAAAATATTTATCTGCAGAGGTAGTTTGAATTCTTTAGCATTTTTCATTCCTGTAACAGTATCTGGAAAGATTAAATATTTAATGGAAGTAAGCTTCCACTCTGGACTGCATGGAAACTGAGTGTGTTTAAAAGAGGCTATATTGTTGGCCGGGGGGGAGGGGGGAGGGGGGAAGAATAGGGTGGATAAATAACTAAAAGGAACCATAAAATCAGTATCTCTTTGATGCTGTATATAGCCAATTAGGCACAATTTTATTTCAATCCTCTAAAAAGGCTGGCTCAAGAAAACAAAGAAAAACCAAAAACAAAACAAAAACATTTTTCCCAGCACAAGCAGTTAGGGAATTTATCTCTTTTTTTTCACCTTAGAACATAAAATGCCAACTACACGGACTGTTTGAGACTAGCCCTTGCCAGCACTGAGTATTTTAATGGCTAATCAGGCCTCGGTTCTGGTTTGAAACCTCTGAACAACCTGCTCAAGGTCACAGAGCAAGCTAAACAGTCTCAACATGCAGGTGAAGAAGAACATACATAATCATGTCACTGAACAATATACACAATTCAGTAACATGAAACTAAATAGACACAAACTGGAAGCAAAGAGCCTTTTTGAGTCCATGCTGATTACAGATGATACTATTACCATCAAATGGCTTGTAGTTGGGGTCACAACTAGGAAAATAAATCAGAAACTAAAAACTTAATAAAATACAGATATATGAAGAATAAATTGTAAAGAATGATGTTGGAAGGAATACAGTACCTATTCCATTATTTTCTTCCTACGTATTTTAGTGTTTTCCCTCTTTACTCTTTCCTTTGCCTCTCCTTTATTCTTTCGAGCAAAGGTAGGCAATGTTAACAGATGAGAAAAGGGGCATTTAAAGAAAGTCTTCGGGGCGCCTGGGTAGCTCAGTCAGTTGAGCGTCCGACTTCGGCTCAGGTCATGATCTCGCAGTTCGTGGGTTCGAGCCCCACATCGGGCTCTGTGCTGACAGCTAGCTCGGAGCCTGGAGCCTGTTTCAGATTCTATGCCTCCCTCTCTCTCTCTGATCCTCCCCTGCTCATGCTGTCTCTCTCTCTCTCTCAAAAATAAATAAAAATATTAAAAAGAAAAAAAAAAAGGAAGTCTTCATCCTTGCACCTGCTGGTCCTTCACAGACTACAGTCCTCTGGAGAGTGCAGATTTATCAGTTGGGGGAAAGCCATTCTCCTATCTTCTGTTTCCATAAGGGCCTATTATAAAAACAGCACTTCTGGCCTCTTCTCTACACCCCTTTCTCACTCTCCTGAAAAGAAAGGGAACTGACTTCGCTCACTCGTGAGAGGGAAAGTGTCTTGGGTATATTGAAACTTATTCCTCTACTGCAGTGATTCTCTCGGTTTAACTGCACCACAATCACAAGGAGGGCTTATTAAAATATAGACTTTTGAGCCCCACGCTCCAGCGTCTGTGGTTCAGTTCATCTGGGTTGGAGACTGCAGATCTGCATTTCTAACAAGTCTTGAGGCAATGCTGATGCTTTTTGTCTGGGGAACCACGCTTAGAGAACTCATTGCTGTGCTGAATGGGTTTAAAGTATTCAGTGTCATGGTCCTAACATGCCTTGCCCCTTTCCTCTTTAGCAGCAGCTTGTCCTCAGGACACAAGATCTCCCATTCCTCCATCTGGTAAGCAACCTCAAGGCCACTATCCAGCAAGTCTTCCTAGAATGAGGCGGACAGAAGTTAATAAAGAAGAAAGGTATGAGGAAGACCATTTGGCCACAGGCTGCAATCATGGTCCAGTTCCATCAGGAATAAAGTTGGTATTTTGAACTCTGAGAGGTCTGTCTATATTTCTCAATCAGTTCAGAGAATAAAGAGAGCAACAGTATGAATTATCAGCCCCTTCAACCCAAGTGTATTCAGCTTTATGACTGTGGCAGTGACTAGGAATTCCAAAAGCTGTGCCCTCATTTTGCAAGCATTGACCCTGTCTTGCCTAAGCCATAATGCTAAAGCCAAATGACACCATACTGAATAATGTTCCTGCTCTTGAAGAACATGTAGGTACACCAAGTGGGGAAAAGATATAGGCCCTTCAGGAAATTCAGCCTAGATTACTTCTCTGGGTCAATCATCGACAACTGTCCATAGCAGGTTGGCTGGCCCAGTAGCTCCCTCCCTACCCACAGCTAAGCAAAGCTCCCCCCACTACCCCACCACCCTGCTTGGCACTTCCTAACCACTCCTTCTACCCATTTCCATCCTTGGGTCCAGGATTTCCTGCCCATCCTTCACATGATGATTTTCAGTCTCAGCTTTCAAGGGACACCTTGGCTTCAAACCCTAATGTGTAACCAGACTTGCCCCATCTCCGTTCAGTTTCACACAGCTCCTGGAGCCCTTAACAGGGCTCAATATATCCCCAGTCCCTCCTTCTCTGGGAGAGAAATCTGGAGAGAAAAAAGGTTTTCCTTAAGAACAGCAGAAAATTAAAACACGGTCTGTCAGAAACAGAAAAGACAGGAAATAGCGAAACCCATGCCAGGTCTTGCAGGTTATAATCACGCTACTTCCAGGGAGCCAGTCTCAGGAATCCTGTAACTTCTTCACCAACCCAAAAGGCTCTCCTGGCTGCCAAGAGACAAAATGGCACCCAGGGACCATATCCTGCCTGGATGAATGCCCTCTGTGGCTCATTAAATGTCTTTTAAATTTTGGAGTGAACACATAAAATTAGAGATTAACATAAAATTCAGATTTCTATTTTCTCTTTTAAAATCAGGAGGTCTAACATAAAACAATGCTCAAGGTCACTCATCACCAGGGAAATACAAATCAAAACCAGAGAGATACCACCTCACCCCAGTCAGAGTGGCTAAAATGCACAAATGAGGAGACTCTAGATGCTGGCGAGGTGTGGAGAAATGGGCACACTCTTACACTGTTGGTGGGAATGTAAATTAGTGCAGCCCCTCTGGAAAACAGTGTGGAGGTTCCTCAAAAAATTAACAGTAGAACTCCCCTATGACCCAGCAATAGCACTGCTAGGCATTTACCCAAGGGATACAGGAGTGCTGATGCAGAGGGGCACATGTACCCCAATGTTCATAGCAGCACTTTCAACAATAGCCAAATCATGGCAACAGCCTAAATGTCCATCAATGGATGAATGGATCAAGAAGATGTGGTTTATCTATACAACGGGATACTACATGGCAATGAGAAAGAATGAAATCTGGCCGTTCGAGGGTAGATAGAACTCGAGGGTGTTATGCTAAGTGAAATTAAGCCAGGCAGAGAAAGACAGATACCATATGTTTTCACTCATAAGTGGAACAAGAGAAACTTAACAGAGGACCATATGGGAGGGGAAGGGGGAAAAATTAGTTAAGGAGAGGGAGGGAGACAAACCATAAGAAACTCTTAAATACTGAGAACAACTGAGGGTTGAATGTGGGTGGGGTGGCAGGGAAAATGGGTGATGGGCATGGAGGAGGGCACTTGCTGGGATGAGCACTGGGCGTTCTATGGAAACCAACTTGACAACAAACTATTTAAAAACTTAAAAAAAATAAAATCAGGAGGTCTAGCAATACTAAGCCCACATTTCTACATGGTAGCACTGGGCTAGGCCAGTGACAGCTGCACCCTTTACATAGGTGTAAACAGCTTGCCACAATCCTATGATCCCTGGCTATTCTCAGTTCCCATAGAGTATACGTAACTGAAAAGTGGTGAGGCATGAGCTCTATTACTTGCCATTGTTAATTTCCTGAGCTACCCCTGAACTCAAATTATTAGTACTGTACTGTAGAGAGGCCAAAACCCATGAATTTTTTTTTCCTCCTCAACTCCTCAGTTGGTAGTTGCTTCCATTCTCAGTCCTGAAGCCATAACTGTAGGAATCCTGAACAAATGGATGAGTGCTTACCTGAAAGTGGCACAGGCTCGTGGACGGTGAGGATGAGGAAAAAGAGGGTAAAGGGACTCAAAATAAAAAGACAACCAATCCCCTTTTCAACGTCTCTAGCTCCCTAATAGATAAGGACTCAAGTAAGAAAGAGTAGCCATGTCCTGTGTTGTTACAGACAGAAATCCCATAATCAAGTGACCAAATAAAAAAATCTATGGCACACTTAATTTTAAATTATATACAAAGCAAATAAAAGTTGTTTTTGTAAAGACCATCACCTGGCAGCCGTTTTCATTTAGAAATAAGCTAGACCAAAAAAATCAAAGAAAGAAGGAAAGAAAAAGACCACTGAGAAAGGAAAATGATTACCTAATTAGGAAATTATCATGGTGCAATAAAAGTGTACAAACATCTTTTCTTGTCTTTAATCATCTGTTATTTCCATGTGCAATGTACTGGTTGAAAGTCCTGCTAATCCACCATCAAATGACTACAGTGTCACGGCCAGTGGCTTGCCCCAGAGTGGCACAAGTTTGGGTATCTTTTGAATTCCTGGTCTTTGCCCAAAAGATTAGATTAGTGGTGAGGTGGTCAAGGGGAATATTTGATTTTTAAAATTCTCTTTCTCACTTCTCTCCTTCCAAGGCCAGCACTTCAGGGGGAAAATAAAATGTATTACAACTTACTTCACTTTTCTTCTTAGAGACTTTCCAGGACAAGAATGGATTCCATAGTCCTTTTCCTCCTAGTTCAACATAAAACAGATCCAAAAGTGAATCAGGAGAAATTTTCAATAGTCTACTAGGAATCTTTCACAGGTGGTGTTCAGTTTGGGATCTAACCTTTCCATGGATCCAGCTGAAAGAACAATGCAAGGAGGGCTAAGGCCTTACCTACAGTGGAATAGCCAGCCCACTGTGATGACTAACAAGATCCCTTGGGAATATAATTACAGAGGCTTCCACATAATGTATCACAGGAGAGGTTTTGTAAACTCTATACACAAATATAAAGTATCTATGATTATTGACCTGGACATGATGCAACACTTTGTGTAAATCCGGTCTTGCCCTGATTCTCAGTGATGATTCAGTTCAGAAGAAAATAGCTCACTGTTTATCCCAAATTAGAGTCTGAGTTGATTAACTTTGCTCACAGACAGAAGTTAAAATTAAATCAGTGAAAATGATTAGAATACTTGCTTCCTAAATGTTTCCTTTTTCAATTATATACTTGCTTCTTAGGAAAAATTGTTTAGTTTTAGTCACCATTTCTATTTTCTTACACTGTAATAATTTTTTTAAAAATCAGCTTAACTAATTTAATGAAGACATTTCAGTCCCGAAAAAGCCATAATAGGGCATTAGGAGCCCTGACTCCTTGGGAATGAATATAGACTCTGTTTTCATTAATTACATCACCTTCAGTGAGTTGTTCTGAGTCTTGGTTTTCATACCCAAAAAATTAAGACAATGCTAATAATACCAACTTCATGGAGTTTAGGGAAGGATTAATTAACAGCAAAGGGCTTAAGGGCCTGACATTTAGTAGCACTCAAGCGACCCTAGCTATTATTTTAAATATTAGTGATTCATAATTTTCATAAAATCAACATTCCTCAAAAGTAGTATCTATGTGTGCATACTTGCATATTATGTGTATATTTATATATAATCCTAATTTGCAAAAATGACATTCCCAATAACTGATGGGAGAGCTGTTTATTGAATAAAAGCCTTGATGAGGTTAATTATGCTCAAACACTGAATCTGAATAATTTAAGTAGTCATTAAGGCAGTGCACTATATATTTGTGAGAATAAAACCATACAGAGCTGGTCCAGCCCAGGGGTAAACAAATTCAGGCTACTCATCAAGGGTTTTTTAAACACAAATCTGGCCCACTGCCTGCTTGCATACAACCTTGACCTATAAATGGTTTTTATATATATAAACAGTGGAAAAAATCAGAAGAATAGTTTGTGACATGAAAATTACAATACATTATTATTTTAGCACCCATAAATAAACATCTTTGGAGCACAAACATACTCACTCATTTACTATTGTCTACAGCTGCTTTCCTGCTACAAGAGCAGAGTAAGGTAGTTGAGACAGAGACTACATGGCCCACAAAATCTAAATATTTATTATCTGGCCCTTTGAAGAAAAAGTTTCCCAACCCTTGGTCTAGATTGTCATTTCTGTGAGGGTTGAAACTGCTGGAATCTATCTCAATGCCTGACCTAAACTGTGTTCAGTAAATACCTGATGAATAAATATGGTATCAACATGAAGGTGGAGCTTCTCCTATGCCTTAAGAATAGTTGTTCTCAAACAACAAAGAGCCTTTTTCAAACAGAGAACAAGGGAGGACTGCTCCAGTCTGTACAGACCAACTGGGGTCTTTATTTATTTATTTATTTATTTTAATATTTTATTTATTTCTAGGAGAGAGAGAGAGAGAGAGAGACAGCGTGAGTAAGGGAGGGTCAGAGAGAGAGGGAGTCACAGACTGAAACAGGCTCCAGGCTCTGAGCTGGCAGTCTGCACAGAGCCCGACGCGGGGCTCGAACCCACTAACCGCGAGATCATGACCTAAGCAAAAGTCGGACGCTTAACCGACTAAGCCACCCAGGCGCCCCTAACTGGGGTCTTTATTATCCTATACTTTTAATGGTGGAATTTTAGGCTACACCAAATAGAGTGGGACAAGGGCAGATCATAAAGACAACAACACAGGAGTTCTGCATTTATCAGGAGTATGTTTTTAATTTTTATTTGAGAGACAGAGAAAGAAAGAGAGAGAGAGAAACACCAATAGGGCAGGAGCAGAGAGAGAGAAAGGGAGAGAGAGAGAATCCCAAGCAGGCTCCTAGCTTTCAGCAGAGCCCAACATGGGGCTCAATCTCACAAACTGTGAGATCATGACCTGAGCTGAAATCAAGAGTCTGATGCTGAATCAACTGAGCCACTCAGGTGCCCCAGTAGTGTATTTTTAAGAAAAGGAAAAAATGGCATTACAAAACCACAAATGAGGAGAATTCATTTGGAGGAAAAAACATTTGTATATTAAAAAAAAAAATCCCACGGCCTTAGTTCACCACAAACTTATTTCTAGATATGGCTATTAAAAAGGTTTGCAGAAGGGGTGCCTGGGTGGCTCAGTTGGTCAGGCGTCCGACTTCGGCCAGGTCATGATCACATGGTTTGTGGGTTTGAGCCCCACATTGGACTCTGTGCAGATGGCCAGCTCAGAGCCTTGAGCCTGCCTGGGATTCTGCATCTCCCTCTCTCTCTGATCCTCCCCTGCTCACACTGTTTCTCTCTCTCGGAAATAAACAAAACATTCCAAAAAAAGAATTTAAAAAGGTTTGCAGAAGAGCTGCCTGTGTAGCTCAGTAGGTTAAGCGTCCTACTCTTGATCTGAGGTCAGGTCATGATCTCATGGTCATGGGATCGAGCCCCATCTCAGGCGTGGATTCTGAGTAAGATTCTCTCTTTTCCTCTGTCCCTTCCCTGCTCAAGTGCTCTCGCTCTCTCTCTTTCCTGCTCAAGTGCTCTCTCTCTCTTTCAAAAAAAAAAAAAAAAGGCGTTAAGGAGTGCATGGAGGCTCAGTCAGTTAAGCATCTAACTTTGGCACAGGTCATGATTCTCACAGTTCATAGGTTCGAGCACCACATTGTGCTCCATGCATGCTGACAGCTTGGACCCTGGAGCCCGCTTTGAATTCTATGTCTCCCTCACTGTCTGCTCCTTCCCACTCATGCTCTTTCTTCCAAAAAATAATAAAATAATTTTTTTAATGTCAAAAAAAAAAAGGTTTGCAGGTGTACCTGAGTGGCTCAATCAGTTGAGCCTCCCTTCAACTCTTGATTTCGGCTCAGGTCATAATCTCAGGACCATGGGATCCGGCTCTGCACTGAATGTGGAGCCTATTTAAGATTCTCTCTCTCTCTCTCTCTCTCTCTCTCTCTCTCTCTCTCTCTGTGTGTGTGTGTGTGTGTGTGTGTGTGTGTATCCTCCTCTTTCTGCCCTCTCCCCCATTTATGCTCTCCCCTCTGCCCAAAGTGATTTTTTAAAAGAAGCCTGCAGAGTCTACTGTGGCAAAAATGAGTATAAATCCAAATCACAGTAAGTATTGGATCTCACTGCAATCTATGTTAGTCTGACAACATCTAGAATGCTACCTTCAATCTAGGAAGCCTCACCTATAAAAGTATAGTGACAATCAGGTTTCTAGAGGAGAGCTATCAGCATGGTGATGGGTCTAATCTAGGCACCATTTCAAACAAGGCAAGTTGCTGGAACTGGAGAATATTTATCATGGACATGACATGAAATCACATTCCTCAATCTGAATTATTTAATTTTAGTAAAACATTTAAGAGAATATATCAATAAATATAAGCTTTAATCATGATCACCTGGAGAATTATAATGTAAAAAAGAAAACTTTTTTTTCTTACAAGTTTTTCTTTATTCCCTTAGAAGATGCAACCTTGATATCCACAAATATATATATCAAGTTGCTGAATCAGTCATACTTCAATTATTATAAATTTGTTAGTTTATGGCAAAGTTCATTTGGTATTCAGAATCAAGTAATTATCATTTATCACTAAATATTTTGGTATACTTTTCTCTCTTTACTGGAGCTTTTTTGGGGGGTTGGGTAGGTTTTAGGGTGTTTTTGTTTTGTTGTCAAACTAACCAATTCTCTTGCTGTAAAGGAGATGACACAGACATTTACTGTTCATGAATAGCCATGTGTTTCTCATCACTTCCAGCAGGAATGTGATTAGTTCTATCCAATGGGTTGTGAGTAGAAGTGATGTATGTCACTCTAAGCCAAAGCAATTCAGAGCTGGTACATGACCCTCTAGCTCCCTTTCCCCTGTTAAGATGATTTGGAAGTCCCCTGTTAAAACAGCAAAATCACGAAAATCAGAGCAGCCTGGATCTCTGAGTCACTGCATACAGAACAGCTAGCTGCTCTGGAGAACAGCCAGTGCACACTGACATTTATGTAACAAGAAGACAGTGGAGATTTCAGGGTTATTTGTCACTGCAATATAGCCTACCCTATCTTAACTCATACAGAAAATCTGTGCAGAAAAAAAACTTGTATCAGTCTGTGATTAAACAATTAGGGCCTTTAACTTAGTTGAATCAAGTAGGGAGATTTTCTAGACCTTCTATGCATCTTTATTATTTCATTTCCAGTGCATCTAAAGGTTATTACCACACCTACCTTTTTCAAAGGTTAGTATTTAGGAAAAAACTCTCTATGCTACTCACTTATTACTAAAACTCAAGATCTTACTGAGACACACAATAAGTGATGTACACTGAGCAATATAACCACTGACAAACCTTAGCTGAATATATGGTTCTCCCACTTGGCTCTTTTCCTGTTTTACAACCCTCAGGCTTAATTTCAGGAGACACATGTGGCAGTGGAGTTACTAGGCCACAAGCAGATAAGATGGCATAGTGACCTGGGCAAAGCTGGCTCAGTTCTCCTTTGTTAGCAGTCAACAAGTATACTGTTAATTGGACAGACTGATTTCAATGGGGTCTTGAACACAGAGAGATGCAATCTCCTCCAGCTCGCAGTAAAAATATCCAGTAAGATAAGGACTCAAGCCTACATCCTTCAACACATTGCTGATTTAAAACCACTGGAAATTCTGGAGCCTGGCCTGGACAATAGTACGGTATAAACTTCTACAGCCCTGGGTTCAAATGTCAGCTTAACTACTGACAGCTGTGTGAATCAGGCCATGAGCACAGCCTCTCTAAGCCTCAGTTCCTTGCCCCCTTCAAAGGGCCTCTGAGAGGATTTACTGGAATTGATGGTGGTTGAAATACTCATTATACACTGTACCCTTGCTGCCTCAGAACCATGGAATTTTTAAAGTCAGTCTGGATTTCTATCAACTTTGTGTTTCATTACAAGCAAAATATGATTCTTGGGTACATATAAGGCAGTGAAAAACACCTTTGGCTTTACCCTTAAATTAGATGCTGTCTAATGACAGTCACAATAATAAATTCTATTACTTTATCTAATCATCTTCCAATGTGATCAAGTCCTTCCTAGAAAAAATATATATCTTGAGTTAAATGTCTGTTCATTTGCCAAAGGAAACTGAATTTTTTGAATTCCTAAGAATTTCCTATTAATTAGACTTTTGCTGCTTTCCAATTTTGATCATGTATTTTTATACTATAGGTGAACTTCTCATGTAATATTTTTTATACTAAAAAGCAATGTCAATGCAGCCTAATCACAAAAAAGAAAATTCAGACAAATTCCAACAGAGAGGCAGGCTACAATGTACCTGACTAGTACTCAAAACTCTAAGGTCATAAAACAAAGCAAAGCAAAGCAAAGCAAAGCAAAACAACAAAGAAAGGTAGAGAAACTATCACAGCCAAGAGGAGCCTAAAGAATGTTAATTAAATGTAATGTGCTATCCTCATTGGGATTCTGGAACAGAAACAGGACTTTCTATAAAAACTAAGGGAATATAAATACAGATTTTAGCTAATAATGATGTAACAATATTGGTTCATTAAGTATAACAAATGTACCACACTAGGTAAGATGTTAATAGGGTAATCTGTGTGTCAGTGTGGGGCATGTGGAAAGTCTCTGTACTATCTACTTAATTTTTCTGTAAATCTACAACTGTACTGAAAATTAATAAAGTTTATTAATTAAAAGTGTTACCACAATCAGATACCACTTTCATATAAAGATGGACATAATCAAAACCAAATTGCAATTGCTGGTGAGGATGAGAAACATCTCATACATTGCTGGTAGGAATGTAAAATGGTGCCATCACTTTGGAAAACAGCCTGGTGATTCCTCAAATTGTTAAACAATGAGTTACCATACGACCCAGAAATTCTTTTAGAGAAGCCCAAGAGAAATGAAAACACATGCCCCCAAAATACCTGTTCACAAATATTCATAGCAGCAGTGTTCTATAGAGCCCAAAAGTGGTAACAACTCAGATGCCCATCAACAAATCAATAAATGTTGTAGGATCCATACAATGGACTATTATTCAGCCATAAAGAGTGAAATTTTGATGCTACTACATGGATGAACCTTGAAAACATTATGTTAAGTGAAATAAGCCAGACACAAAAGGTCACATATTATATGGCTCCATTTATATGAAATTTCAAGAATATGCAAATCTATAGGGACAGAAAGAAGGTTTGTCATTGCATAGGCAGGGGGTGGGTAGGAAATGGGGAGTGTTAATGGATACAGTAAAATACCCAAAATGGACTCATACTTTAAATGAGTGAATTGAATAGTATGTGAATTATGCCTCAATAAAGCTGTTATGTTAAAAAAAAAAAAAAAATCATCATCATGAGCACCAAGAACACTGATGAAACACTGTTTAATCCTATTCAAGGCAAAGGCTTTAACAATGTCTGGTTAATATGAAACCTTTAATTTCCCTGAGAAGTCTTGTTGTTTGATTTTGTAATACCCTTAGTAAATTGCCTAAGGGCATAACATAATGGAAAGAACCTGTGCACACAGAAGGCATGACTGAGCCTTTTGAGATTAAATGAGCAATATCTATAACATAAGGCCTCCCTAAAGAGCACCAGAGATGTGAAATAGGATACAAAAGAATATTCCTACTGATATTTAATAACAAATTAACTTGCAAAAATGAGTATCAGTACAGTACCTCAGAATGCAGTAATTTCCTCTGAATTACTGGAAAACTACAATGTTTTCAGTCTCCCATTAATTGTCCCAGTCCTATAAGAAACTGAATCCTAACCTTGCAGAAAACTTCAATTAAGGTTTTGTCTCCCACAGCACAATACATATCACTTAGGGAGAATATAACTCAGTAAAAATTCCACAAGGTGAATTTTTTTTATCCTACACATTTCAGATGTGTATTGGCAGGAAATACAATAATTTAAAAAACCAAACTACTTTGCTCAAAATGAAAAAGATGAATTTTTGCCCATATTAATCAAGTCTAATTTCATGAATCAAGAACTGAATTACAGTTGACCCTTGAACAACAGAAGTCTGAACTGCATGGGTCCACTTATAAGGAGATTTTTTTTTTTGTCAAATAGTACAGTATTACAAATATATTTTCTCTTCTTTATAATTTACTTAATAACATTTTATTTTCTCTAACTTATTTTTCTGTAAGATTATAGCATTGTAATACATATAATCTCCAAAATATGTGTTCACTAACTGTTCATGTGATCAAAAGACTTTTATTTTAATTTTTTAAAGTTTTATTTAGTTATTTTGTGAGAGAGAGCACGCATGAAGAGGGGGAGGGGGAGAGAGAGAGAGAGGGAGAGTGAGTATTCAAGAGAGAGTATTCCAAATTGGCTCTGCACTGTCAGCACAAGCCTGATGACGATGACACAGGGCTCAAAGCCATGACCATAATATCATGACCTAAGCCAAAATTAAGTCAGATGCTCAATTGACTGAGCCAACCAGATGCCCCTCAGTAAGGCTTTTATGTTATCAGTAAGGTTTCTAGTCAACAGTAGGCTATCAGTAGTAAAGTTTTGGGGGATTCAGAAGTTATATGTGGATTTTCCATTGCATGGGAGAATGAGAGAATAGGTAGGCATCCCTAACCTCCACGTTGTTTAAGGGTCAACTATACTGTTAACATTAGACAAACTGTGAAACTCACGTAGAATGAAGTTACTTTTGGTTCTTATTTCTTTTAATTGCAGGAAAAACAGGCATCCAAGTCTCTAGCAGATCAATGTATTAATATACATTTCTTTGAGCATCTCTATAAGCCACTGTTCTACTGCTAATCTGATTCCTCATAAATTCTTCATATAAGATACTTCAAGAGAAATAGAACCTCAACTTATATGTGTCAGTTTATTTCAGGGGTGAAATGACTTTTATATACATTACCTACCTGTAAAACATTATTATATATTATTATTTTATTTATTTCTGGAATTAATTCAGAATAAGTGTGAATCTACAAAGATCCTTATACTTAAAACTCAAGCTATGCATCCATCTCCCGGATACAGCTGGAGTATCTTTCAAGATTTACTGTCAGTAAACCACAGACAGGGGGTTAGCAGTCTAAAAATAAGGCACCAGGGGGTGCACCATGGGACTCTGGATCTTGAGGTCATGAATTTGAGCCCCACATTGGGTGTAGAGCTTGATATCTAGATAGATACATACATACAAACATAAACAGATAGATAAAATAAGGCATCATAGATCTTCAGTCTCTACAAGCAAGTAGAAGCTAGGAAGTATTAAGTATGTGGCAGGATGAGGGTGGGTGTAGATTCATCCATTCATTAATTTCTTTTTACCTTAAATTCACTCAACAATCTATCAAGTTCTGACTATGCATCAGGCAATGGAGACACAAAGGTAGATACAACCTTGCCCCCAAGCAGCTTACACTCAAAAAGGAAAAAAAAAAAAAAAAAAACCACAGCAGCAGCAGCTCACCCTCTACAGCCATCTACATCTGTGGCCCCAAGAACTTAAAATAAATCTTAGTGTTATTAGATTTTATTTTTTAAGTTACATTCTTTAAGTTTTTATTTATTCATTTAAATCATCTCTAAGCCCAACGTGGGGCTCAAACTCATGACCCCAAGATTAAGTGTCACATGCCCTTTTGACTAAACCAGCCAGGAGTCCCTATTAGAAGATTTTAATCTAAAATGTATATAATACCTTTCAATTTAACTCTTTTATTTAATTTACAACAAAATACAAACCATCACCCCCACCGCCGATGTTCAAATGGGTTGCATTACTCCCCCACCTGATGCACGTCTTAGCTGTAGATCATGGGCAAAGGGGCCTCAAGCTCTCTCTCACTCAATATGGTGCCTCTTTTATCAGTCAGCACCAGGATAGCAACTCCTACTTACAAATCCACATTTTTTTTTGCTTTTCCCAGCACACTAGTTCTCAGGACAGGATACTTTTTAGTGGATACACACAGAAGATTCTCAAAGTCTTCACTGATACATAAATGTCTTTCCCATTTGTGGGCATCCCCCAGAAAGATGAACAAAAGGGACCACCCGGTCTTAGTGCCCTTTAACACCCAGACACAAGCTCTTCTAAACCAGTACTAAACCAGTAGACATCACCCCATTTATAGCTAAAGCAATTCTGAAGAGACACCACACTGTCATTTACCCTAATCTTTCAGCCCTTGAAGTCAGCTTTAAAGTATCTGCTGAGGACACCATATTGATATCTTTAGCCGTAACTTTTGAATTCCCTTGTCTTCCCAGAACAGTCCAGAATAAGTATTACAGTCACTAGATCTAGGAATTTATTTATTTTTGTCTCATTTTTATCATTTCTCTCTCAGAAATTCAAACTAATTGTCCTTCTACATTTTACATATTTTTTTGAGAGACACAAAAGCTTTTAATGATAGATTAATTTTTGCAAATCCAAAAGATGACCTATTAAAATCAAAACCAAAGAAAAGTATTTTTAGGTGTCTAAGAGAGTATGAACTATGGATTAATGCACTGTAAGAAAGAGGGTTCCTCCTCTTCTGATGTGTTTGGGAGTTAGGAGGGAACTGACAGAGTAAACCAAGTTAAGTCTATGACCCAACATTGGCTGAAGACTAAAGTCCAAATCCCATAACTTCATATTCAAAATGTTCCACAACCTTCCCTAAATACCTTTTCCAGTCTTACCATCCTGCACTTCCCCAAAATGAACCAGAGTACTCACTCCCAGCTGCACCTGCACTTGCCTGCTTCACCTCCATTCTGAGGTTCAGTCACCTCGTTGTCTGGAACGCCTCAGCATCTGCCATCCTTCAATGACTACCCACTTCAAATGCTCCCTCTTCCATTATTTGCTTTATATAGACAAATACTCCCTCATTTCAGCTGGCTTACAAAGATGCATAAAATATCAGAAGATGGCATAAATCATCTTTCGCTTAACTCTGTCCTACCTGCCTTACTTGTTACAATAGAAAGGGACCCTTTCTTCATCTCAGCCCCATCACCCTTAGCTTCTATCATTCCTACGGCATGTGGCACCAGCTGCCCTGTACTGGAGCCATGAATTCATACATTTTAAGTGTCCTATAAGACTATATGCTTTATGAGGGCAGGGAAGGAACTTTCTGCAATTGTGTGCATCTTACTTCTTAGTTCAGAGCATACAAACTATTCCAAAAATACTTGTTAAATAAAGTTTAACATTATATCCAGATTAGGAAAAATAAAACCCAAGTATATAACCTTTGAATATACTAGTCGTCCATACTTTTTGACGACTAGTTTGGGGCTGACTCCTAACATCATTTAGCTGATGCTTGCTGTTCAGCTTTCCATGGTGGAATGGCCATACTGAATAAATAGAAGTTTTTAAAAATGTGTGATATAAGAAAAAGACTAATTTCTAGGGAGAACTGGGAAGTGGGATCTAGAGTGGATAAGGAACTTCTAGAGGACAGACATCAAGGGGCACAAGGCAGCAACTGCTTGGCAAATGAGACTAATTAAAAATCAGAACAACAAAAAAACTGAAACATCAATTTTGTAAAGGCAGTACAGTTTCAAAAGAAAACTATTTTTTCCCTAGCTCATCTATTACACACCTCCTTTCTTCTAGCCCATTGTTTCTCAAAGTGTGGTTCCTAGATAATCAGTCTTACTTGGGAACTTGCTGAATGAAATTCTCCAGCCCCATCACGGATCCAAAGAATAAGCAACTCTGGAGATGGGACCTAGCAATATGTTTTTCAACATGCTCTCCAGGTGATTCTTTTTTTTTTTTTTTTTAATGTTTTATTTCTTAGAGAGAGAGAGAGACAGCATAGATAGGGGAAGGTCAGAGAGAGAGGGAGATACAGAATCTGAAACAGGCTCCAGGCTCTGAATTAGCTGTCAGCACAGAGCCCGATGCAGGGCTCGAACCCACGAACCATGAGATCATGACCTTGAGATCAAGACCTGAGCCGAAGTCGGACACTTAACCGACTGAGCCACCCAGGCGCCCCCCTCTCCAGGTGATTCTTATGCATGCTTATGTTTTAGAACATATCCAAGTGCCAGCAGTTTCCCAAGGAGACCAGCTCTTTCTAGTCTCCACACTTTTGTTCCTGCTGTTTCTTCTCCATGGAATGCTTTTTCCTCTATTTATTCTCAGTAGACTGAACTTGTGTTTTCAAGGCTTAGCTCAAAAGTGTTGACACCTTCCTCAACCCAGTGAACAGAATTAACGGCTCTCAACTTGGGCTCTCCCAAAGCTTCATTGTACCCTTCCTCCTGGTGCTTACTTCTGTCACAGACTGTCCCTGTGTCTGCTTCCTCCATCTGACTGTGAATGTATGAGTACAAGGACATGTCTCACTGACAGCTCTGCCCCCCAACTCACCTTCCTTTATTCAACTGCAGCGCTTTGATTTTGAAGAGGAAAGAAAATTATTCTTCTGCACAAGCCTCTGATTGACAATGTGAAGCCTCCTGAGAGTCATCCAAGCCCTCTCACCCTAATGAAAATTAATAAACATCTTATCATGGGACATCTGAAGGCACCTCTGGCATGGAGAAATCTCTTAAAGAGCACCATAGTCAAGGCTTAGCCACAAACATATTTACGATTTTATAAAATATATAAATTTCATTGAGAAATTATTCCCTCTGCTCAGTAAAAATATGGAGTGATTGGATGAGCACTGGATTTGGAGTTAGACTGAAGCCCCAGGAGGACAGGGCCTTGTATCTGTCTTGGCTATCACTATGGTCCCAAAGCTGAGCTCGGGCATTTTGTCAGATGCTGAAATTAGAAGACATGGATAGGAGCTCTGGCTCTGTCGCTTTTGACTAAGTAACCTCAAGCAAGCAAGTCAGAGTCTTGGCCACTTATCAGTGAAAGGCAACATAGTCAGAAAATTATTCTATCAATAAATACCTTATATCCTTACTTTATAGTTTACTAATTGCTCTCACATTCACTGTTTTGTTTGATCATTAAACATGCAGCTGAAGAGAAGGCCTCCCCTTTCATGGGGTCAGACTTTGCCTTCCCATCCATTGCCCTGACCACAGGCCAACTGATTTCAGATATCTAAATTACCTTAAGGACCTCATTCTGATTGACCATTATGCATTCAGATGTTCTCAGATTACCTTTCTCCACTGACAGTTATCTTTTTTTTTAGTTTATTTATGCTTTGAGAGAGAGAGAGGGAGTAAGCACACACACAAGCATAAGCACACGAACGGGAAAGGGGCAAAGAGAGAGGAGGAGAAAGAATCCTAACCAGGCTCCACACTGTCAGCACAGAGCCTGACTTGGGGCTCGAACCCATGAACTGTGCGATCATGACCTGATCCAAAATTAAGAGCTGGACGCTTAACCGATTGAGCCACCCTGGTACCCCTCCATTGACAGTGATCTTGTGTTTAACTTGGGCTATTTGAGGATAAGAAAAGAGATAGAGCAAATTGCTATTATTGCTGTTTTTCCAAAATTAATTCACTTGCATGACAACTCTGCTAAAAATAGCATTGAATTTATGTGAGCTGTGTTTCACGGCTGGCACCTTACTGACCTGATAACACTTAAACTCTACAAGAACTGAGCCACTCCTGAAACTACTACCTGGACGAAAAGAATGTCCCAATGAACCTAAACCTGAGGAGAGAGAAAGGAAAAGGGAGACTTCATCAGAACAAAATACTAAGAGAGACTTCAGATGAAAGAATACAGGAATATGAGAATTTTGGGTTTGTTCCCAAAGGTTATAAATACTAACCTGATATCGAGCTAAAGGTTCAATTATGTACTAACTTGGTACTGTCTTTCCACCAAATTATTGATGAACAACATTAAAACCTAAGGAGAGACTCATTTATTAAACCTCAAAATTCTATTTTGCATTGATTTTTATCTATAAACAGTACACTTTAAGCACGTATCAAGGACAAAGAAAAAACCAATATAGCTATAAAGGATGGCATTTAAGATGACAAAGTGAAATGAGACAAAAAGTCTACTGTGTCTTTGATCATTCACTGGAAATAAGTCAGTTCTGAACCTGCTTTTCTTTTATTTCAACAATTTAATCTAGATTCAGAGCACCAGCTATGGGAACAATGTGTGAATGCAGCTGGTACTTTCTAGCTAAGGCATTCAAATTGCTTGATCAACATCAGTTTGAGGTCACAGATTGTCATGCATCACTTTGAATTTTACAACTGTCATCTGTGGGGCAGGTTTACTCTTTTTTTCATACAGTGCAGAGGGCCCCATATGGGAATTCATTGTAGAGAAGAAGGTTTAGACAAGCAGACCTTGGTCCAATGCTTAATTGCCATGACGGTCCTCTTATACATGTTTACCAATGTTTTAAACTCAAATTCAATCCAAATTCTATTTTGACAGCAACTACTAAAATCGCTTATTTCTTGGTTCTCCAGAAAATTAAAGGGGATTTCGTCATTTTTTAAATTAGAAAAAAATGTGTTATTTCCTGGATCTCTAAACAATTTTTTGAGTTTATCAATAATAAAGTAAACAAAGTAAATATCAACTATTTCCCCCCAAACCTTTTACTTTTTATCATGAAGAAGCCCCGCTACAAGCCTTCCATCTTACAAAGACATCCATCCATCTTACTATTGGAAAAGACAGTTTCTTATGTTTCCTCTGTGGTTGGCTTGGATTTTTTGAAGGAGGCATGTCTGTGTGCAGTGAGTTATCATTCAAATATTCTTGTAGCTTTATAGCTCTGAATTGCTTAGAAGTAAATAAAAATTTAGTTTCTTATCAAGTCTAAAGTTCTTTCACAATTGGACTTTATGAGCAAACTATAACACTGCTAAAAGATAAAATGCTATGTGATGAAACAAGTGTTTTAAATGAGAAACTCTCCAATCATCACTCTAACACGTGCCCTTTCGGTGCCCATGGTGTTACTAAAGAGCAGCCTGCTTTTACAGAAGCCACGCTACATGCTTCTCACCAAAAACAGGCAATAAGTACTTTGAGGCAGAGTAGTACAGAAAGGACGATCATTAAGATGTGACAGACCCTCACATCTTGTGATCTTGTGATCGTTTTTGTCAGCAAAAACGTGTATAACCATTTTATAACCAATAAACTTGCATAGATTACAAATGCCTCTTATTCTCCCTGATTTTCATTATCATCCAGAAGAAAATGTGGAATTGGATCTTTGTTCAGAAAAAGAGATGGGTGATAATGATGAATTCTTGGATGTTGAGATGGGTTGAAATGGATGGAGGCCAGAAGCTAGTGGCCTTTCCTTTTAAATTCAGATCACATGCCCTAGGAAAGCACAAACCAGGAGAAAGAGAAACGAAGTAAGAAATGGAAACAGAACTCAGCACAGGGAGGGAAAGAATGCTCTTAGCTGGATTCCATTTTGAGATTCCCATGAGAAAGTAATTAGGTTCATCAAGGAAGTGAATGGGAGGCATTTTCTCAAGGGCAACTCACCAGTCAAATCTGGGGATTGCCAGTCCTGACTAAACTATTGCCTTTGGGGGAGCCCGGTGGCTCAGCTGGTTAAGTGCCCAATTCTTGATTTTGGCTCAGGTCACGATCTTGCGGTTAGTGGGATTCTCTCTCTCCCTCTCTCTCCGGCCCTCCCCTGCTCGAGTGTGCATGCACACGCACACTCTCTCTCTCAAAACAAATAAACATTATTTTTAAAAAGTAAACTATTGTCTCTTACCTGGGGGCCTTCCCTGACGTATCTACACTCACCTCCAGCCACAACAAGTCCACACTGACTTTAGAACTCCTGACCTTGAGGATCCCAGGACAATGTGTTCAGGTCTGGATTCTCTCTCGAGGTTCTGACCACAGTTCAAAGACCTGAGATCAAGATAAGGTTCAGGACCCACAGATATTCAAGAGCTTTCAACAATGGATCCTGCCACCCTAGGGGGGAAAAAAGTCTCAGAAACATGGTGACCCTAGAGTTCTTAAGCTCAGACACAGGTGAGTTCCATACACCCCCAACTCAGAGGTACCTCCTGGATGACTACACCAACCCACCTCCATCACCCCTGCTCTATCCCTGAAAGAGGGTAGAAACCTAACAGAAATAGCTTATGGTGCACCCAGAGAAAGAGTTGTTGAGAGCCTCCAGGGATATTTCAAGGGTAAAAAGGAGATAAAGACTAAGTGGAATAATTTTAAAAATAAAAACACAAACCAGAGAGATTTATCACCATTATTTTGTTTCTCAAAGTCTGGTTCATAGAATGTTGAGAGTTTCACCAGCTAAAGTCTGTGGCCATTCTAAGCATCTGTTAGAATTACCACAGATAAAGCTTTGCATTTTTTAAGATTACTTAATTAAATTATTTGAGTTCGCTATGCCTGAAGACAGGCAGGGCTGGGATCAAAGCTCAACTCAACACTTGTCAGCTGCATGACCTCAGAAATGTGACTTTATCTATGTCTCAGTGTTCTCATCTGTAAAATGGGAATAATAATTACATTAATTTCACAGATGGTTTGTAAAGACTCAGTGACATATTGCTTATAAAGTATTTAGTATAGTGTCTCATCCATGGAAACATTCTATAATTCTAGTTACTAATATTGCCATTATCATTTTGAGAAAGATTCATAAGACAGTTATTTTATAATAGTGTATATAACTCTGGAATATAATATTTGGGCATTTTTTAAGTGTATAAGACATTAACTTCAACATGCTACAAGACTTTGCATTTGGCTCTCCAACCAATTTTGACTAATATCATAATTAAAAAAGGGGTAACCCCTCTATACTGGGACAACCCTCCCCCTCTACTCTGGTAAATCATCTCTCAATGATTTGCCAATAAATCTCTCAGTCTGCCTATCCTCTTAGCTACTCTCTTTTCTTAACTCTTTTGTAAGAATAAGCATCACTAACAATTGAAGATGGTGATCAACTACATTGTGAATGTCAGTGGAAAAGATGTGCCACCAACAGCTGCTTCACTGCTGTGTGCATAATGAAAAGGCTGTGTTTTGATTTGCAAAATGGCTATTTGCAACATCTGTTCCAAGTAAACAAATATTCCAAACTACCTTTTGAACTGAGATTTTGGGTTCAGAGCCACTGCCTTCTGTCTTGTTTTTCCAAGTAGAGAGTCTGATCACAATTCTCTCTTAAACTTCACCCCGACAGCCATCGCCCTCCATCTCCTAGTAGCGGAAAATTTATCTCCCCAATACAGTCTCAGTCCGAGATCTTCTGCCCCAGAGAAGTTAGGCTACCCTGCTCTTTCCAGACTCAACTCTGTTGTGTGCAGACTCCCAGGACTGCAGCCTGAACCCTCCTCACTCTGTATGCTCAACCTGGAAATGGCCATTTGTGGCTTGTGTCTTATCTCTTCCCATGATACAAACATGCTCCCACTGGCCACCAAGTTTCTCCATTCCTCCCTTTACATTGGTCTCTGAAGGCTTTTGATCCACAGAACATCTCAAACTGGAGTGCCCTGCAGCCAACTCAAATTAAACTTGAGTCCAATAACCTCCAAAAGTTAATGAAATGAGCCAGTAGTGAGGAGATGTGAACAGAGGCTCTGCCTACACCACTAACAAGCTTATTTGTTAAGCATAACTCATTTCCTCTTCTTAAAATAAGTGAATGGTCTAGATAAAGCAGGATAGCTCTATGATCTTAAATGCCCACCTTCCCCATGCTAAAATACACTTATTTATTCATGCAATAACTACTGTTTAATATCGCAAAGCTATGTGCCTAGCATTGTGAGGAGTTAACCATCCTCCAAAGACCTTATCATTGAGGCTCCTGGGTGGGTCAATCAGTTAAGGCTTCGACTTCGGCTCAGGTCATGATCTCAAGGTTCTTGGGTTCCACCCCGCACAGGGCTCTGTGCTGACAGCTACAGAGCCTGGAGCCTGCTTCGGATTCTGTGTCTCCCTCTCTCTCTGACCCTCCTCTGCTTGCGCTGTCTGGCTCTCGCTCTCTCAGAAATAAATAAAACATTAAAAAATTAAAAAAGAAAAAACAAAGACCTTATCATCTAGAATGGGAAACAGCCATATCAGTAACCACAATTGGAGGTACTTATAAGATAAAAACATTACAAGGCCATTACCAACATACCAAGCCTGAAACTTATTTTCAGTACATCTTTTCTCCTCTGCATCTAGTCTTTTACCAAAAGCTTTTTCCAGGGTGCCTGGGTGGCTCAGTCAGTTAAGCATCTAACTCTTGATTTCAGCTCAGGTTATGATCTCATCCTTGGTGAGACTGAACCCTGCATTGGGGTCTGCACTGACAGTGTGGAGCCTGCTTGGGATTCTCTCCCTCCCTCTCTGTCCGCCCCTCCCCTGCTTGTGTGCACGCTCTCTCTCTCAAAATAAATGAATAAATTTTTAAAAAATGTTCAAAAAAAAAAAAAGAGTCAAATGCTTAGATACAGGCCTGGGGAACTCTCCCCTAATATGGTTTTATCCTTTCCCCAGCACTCTCCTAACTGATCCGTAATCTCTCATCAAAATATGAGAATCACCCAACAGGCTGGTTTGACTTGGCCGCTGTCATGCTACAGCTCTAAGGTGGCCTCCTACATATGACACAATATCCACATCAAATCCCTTTACAAAATGGTCCATATTTCACCTCCCTCCCAAAGAGTGGCTGAGAACATACTTAGTGCTGGATGGGATGTCTAAATCATAGGTTTTAAGCTCTAAGAGCTTACAAACTGGTTAGGAGTTGGGACATGTGCTAATATACAATAATCAAGGATACTAAAGATGAGGGAGATACTGGCAGTACAGACAACAGTAATAAATACTACAGGGTTCAGAAGAGGGAGAGCTACTTTCTGGCCGCAGTAATCAAGAAAGGCTTCTAAGAAAAGATCACACCTGAGCTAAACCTTGCGGTATGGGCAGGACTTCAGGGTTAAAGGCAAAAAGGCTTTCTGGGTCAAAGGCCCAATGTGACTGAGGCAAGAAAAACCACCAAATTGTTAGGTGGGGCTTGAGTGAGAGGGCACTTTTTGAAAGCTGTTTACAAGGTCCTATCAAGCTTAGTAATAGCAATGACTAATTTTCTGCTTCAACTAGACTACACAGTGTAAGAAGGTAGAAGAGAAAAATAAAGTTTAATAGTCTACCTACACTGGGAAGAGAGTAGCAGCAGGGGGATGGTAAAAAGAGACCTAAAATCAGAAAACCTGGGCCCAAGGCCCAGCTTTTGCCAAGGAGGGGCTCTAGCAGCCACAGCAAGTCATTTAACCTCATAGGTCTCGGTTTTCTCATTTGTAAACTGAAGCACCTGAACTGGTTGACCTTGATGGTCTCTACAGTCCCAAACTAAACCAACTGTGTATTATTTCTGCATTAAAACATTCATCATGGGAAGAGGGAGGGGAGGGAAAGGCGAGTATCTGTATTCCCTTTCCATATAGGTTTCTCTTCCTTAACTATAAATTTCTTTTTTCCTAAACTCATTAATTCTATATCTATATATCTATATGCCTCCCACATCATAAATGTTAACACTTTACCTAAATAATGTTCAGTGTGTGCCTCTTGACCTAAAATTCTGTGGCTCAGGGGTTATCCAACAAATTTGTGCAGCACAGCCTTAGCCTCCTACAAGTGTATCCAACACGGCTGCCCCAGGGTAAAATATCTCTGAATGAGCCACACGATGTGACTGGATAAATAAAGGACAGAAAAGTGAGAACTCTTGTTACTCATCTAAAAGTCTGCTTTGTTTTAATAGCAATAAATTAAGCCTGAAATAGCAGTAATGGAGAAAAAGTAAGGGGTGGGAGGAGTCTTATATTTTATAAAGTTTCTACTTTGAAATACAGCTCAAATGCGTAAAGTGTTTGGCACTGAAATTCGCAGAAAGTTGACATTTTTTTGTGTTGCATCCAGGGCCCCCCTGCTCCAGGAAGGGCACCAAAACCAGAAACCACGGATGCGATTTCACTCCAGCTCTATTGATCTTATGCACCAAAAGACCAAAGGCAAATAAACCACTCACAGAATTCAAGTGAAACAGGCTGGATCAGAAAGCCTCGCCAAGCAGCCATCCAAAGTTTAAAAGGGAGAGAGGAATATAGAAAAGTTAATAAAATGTCTAATTTCAAGCAGGGAATCATAATTCAGTTCTCAGGCCTACTATGTAAGCAGCATAAATTCATGATTTAACTCCTGCCTGCTCTCCAGCCTGCCGGGACTGGGCAGGTGCGCGCCCGGAGGTCTGCGGGCGCCGCACTGCACAGCCCGGCCCGAGGAGCCGCCTCTCGAGCGAGGGAAACTGGAGAGACGCCCCTTGAGCCGCTGTGCTAAAGCGAAGAAGTGAACCTTTGTTTTCTGCCTATTCTTCCAGCCTTCCTCTCGGACCCCACCACCGCGCCCGTACCTGCCGCAGCCGTCGAGCGCGCAGCTCCCGCTCGGGATCCAAGTACTCCCAGCTCAACTCTGCGGATACCAAGCCGGGCCACCTAACTGCTGCGCTCGCACCACTACGCATGCCCGGCCGGCACCCAGGCCAGCAAACTCTGAATCCACTTGCCGGGTTTTAGCTGTGGCTCCCAGGGGAGAGGACCAGAGCCCGGGACCTCTTACTCCCTTGAGTGGAAAAGGAGTTGCAGGTGCTGGGAGAGATGGATGGGCGCTGCGGCAACGTTATCCCTATCGCCCACAGTTACTCGGAAAGCACCTTGCTCCAAGTCTAAAGCTGACCATCTACATCCTTGGAAGGAGCTTAGTAGAGTGGTCCTCAAACTTGAGCATGAATCAGAATCACTCGGAGGGCTTGGTAAAGCATAGATCCCACATCCAGAGTTTCAGATTCAGTTAGTCCACAGTGAGGCCCGACAGTGTACATTTCTAACACTTTCTCAGGTAAATTGATGCTACTAGTCCGGATACCGCTCTTTGCGAACGTTTGGTCGAGAGAAAAGGTATTTGGTATTAAAACAGTTAAGTTTTCTCATCACCAGTACCACCACTCCCTTTTTAGGATTTCACCTAACATTTCCTCTTCATTTAACAACCACACCTGCTTTAAAAATAAATAACTACAGCTCACACTCAAACAAAGGTGGGATATTTCCTCTAGCATGTGAGTCAAGTAAATGGAATGCAGCTTCAAGAGTTTGGGCATACTTTGCCGGCAGCATAATGTACAGCTTTGGTCCCTCCGGTTTTGTACAGGCAACAGGAGGGGTCCCTATTTTGCTGCCTCTTTAACTCAAATTCCTATGTGGTCCCTTAGTGTCTAGCACAGTACTGGGTACAAAATAAGTACCCAAGAAATCCTGAAATGGTATCAACAGGGCTGGAGAGATGAAAAAGAAAGAAGGCTGTTGAACTCATTTTAAGAACCCAAAGAAAGTGATAAGCAATTAAATATGGAAATTAAGTGGGCCTATAAGGATTTCTACGTGCCTTCCACCTAGAGAAATCTATGGATTTAGTATCCTTATCTGAGCCCAGATACACAGGAAGACTTGAGTACATAAGTTCTCACAAAATATTTCTTAAATAATTAAACACACTTCTGCCATATAACTCAGACATTCCATTTGTAGGTATTACCCAAGAGAAATTAAACCATATAGTTACACAAAGCCTTAAACACCAATGTTCATAGCAGGTTTGTTTCAAAATAGCCCCCAAACCAGAAGGAACCCAAATGTTCAACAGGTGAATGGCTAAACAAATTATGGTATATCTATGCAAAAGAATACTGCTCAGCAAAAAAGGAAAGCATTACTCATAGAGGCTTCAAAGTAGATAAATCTCAAAATTATTACACTGAGTAGAAGAATTCAGAGACAAAAGTATGATCAATTCCACTTATATGAAGTCCCAACTAACCTATAGTGACAAAAAGTAAATCAATATTCACCTCTAGCCAGGGGTGGAAGGAGGAATGGGCTGTACAGGGGCAATAAAAATCTTTTGGAGGTGATGGAAATCTTGTCTTAATTGTAGTGGAGATTTCACAGTAATATACAACTGTCAAAACTAAATTGGGCATTTTAAATTTATGAAACTTATTTTATATAAATCATTCCCTATAATAAAGATAAAAATAACTAATCAAATATTCCTATGAGATCTTTACTTAGTGGGAATATTGATGAAGATAAGTTCATGAGGAAGTATAGATCTCAGATATGGTGTAATCTGACTTGAAAGGAAGACAAGAAGAAGAAAAAGAAATCATCCTCTGTAGAAGAAGCAAAAAAATAATCAGTATAAACCGTCTGAAACAACCCATCTTTAAAAATAAACAACCCTGGGGCACCTGGGTGGCTCAGTCAGTTAAGTGTCTGACTTTCGTGCAGGTCATGATTTCGCAGTTCATGGCTTCGAGCCCCAATTCAGGCTATGTGCTGACAGCATGGAGCCTGCTTCAAGTTCTGTGTCTCCCTCTCTCTCTGCCTCTCCTCAACTCATGCTCTGTCTCTGTATCTCTCTCTCTCTCGAAAATGAATTAACATTTAAGATTTTTTGAAAAAAGTACCCCAAGATGTACTTTGTAAATGTATTGCTGATATACTCTTAGAACGCCAAGATGTAATTTGTTAATGTATTGCCGATTAAAGTATTTCCCAAAGAGTATGTACAAATATAAAGTAGCAAATAAAGCATATCATCAGAAGTGCAAGCAGGGCATAATAATTATAAAGAAAATGATTATCTGTTGAGCTGATTATATCTCTAACAATAAGAAATAAAGTTTTCAAACTGTGGTTCCAGAGCCTGAGGTGTCATGGAGATGATAAATAGGCAGGACTGTGGATAAAGGACTCCAGTTCCAAGAACCCACTATCATTTCCATATTGAGGTATTCTCTAAGATTTTATTTGATGAAAGAGTTCTACTGATAATTTAAAAAGCAATCGTTTGAAAGCAACAGAAATAATGGCATTAGGTAGGAAGAATTTATAGAGAGAAGATGTTGTATTTGATGGGAACAAGTATTATGATCATCAAAAATATTCACTCTAGTTATAGTAACCATATGTTCCAGTTTCTTCATAATAGTTCCAATTTTAATATTTGTTTATCACATGAATTTATGTCCAATCATGTGTTCCAATTTTCGGCTGAAAAAAAATAAAAGCATCAACATAAATCAAAATATAGATAATTTTCTGTCTCTTCTACAGTATATATAAAATATTATTAATATGTTAATATTAATAATAACATAGGAAAGAGTTATTGTGCTCTTTATATGTGCCAGTCACCGTTTTAAGCACTTTATAATATTTTCTCATTAAATATCCAAGACAACCCTAATAAGCTGTCCTCCTTTTATAGGTGAGAAAATGGAGGCACAAAATAGTAATTATTTTTCTCAAAATAAACCCAACTAAATGAAAAATAAACACTAAATTGAAAATTTGCATAGCAGGCTTCAGGCTCTGAACTGTCAGCACAGAGTCTGACATGGGGCTCAAACCCATGAACCATGAGATCATGATCTGAGCTGAAGTCAAATGCTCAATCTACTGAATCACCCAGGCACCACATATTTACATTATAGAACTAGTGGGAAGATAATGACATTTATAACAGATAAAAGTATAATTAAGAAAAGTAAAAGTAATGGCTGCAAATACAAATAATCATTACCTGCACAGGGCACCTGGGTAGCTTATGTAGTTAAGCACCTGACTCTTGATCTCAGCTCAGGTCTTGATTTCAGAATTGTGAGTTCGAGCCCTGTTTCGGGCTCCATGTTAGACATGGAGCCTACTTTAAAGATAAATTAAATTAAATTAAAAAACAAACAAAACCCCCCAAATAATCACTATCACTCAAACAAATTTGATATAATCTTAAGGTTATACTTAGGAGCTTAGCAATAAAAATGATAACAATTCATTACTGAGATAAAGATATCCTGGACACATGAGAAAGTATTTCATGGCCTTATTTCTGAACCATCTTCAATGACACTAGTTCTATTATATATCCTTAGTAGATATGAAATTGCCACAGTGATAGAAAGACAAACAGTTTTACATTTAAGTTTCTTTAATATTCTAAGTTCCTCTGTGAGAACTAGATGGTTTTTGTAATTTTTTTTTTCAGTGTTTCTACTAAATGGGAAAAGTCTTTTAATGCGGTTTGGCTATACAAGATCATTTATTCTGAGTTATTAAGTTTCAAAATGTTGACCTGTTATGTCAATATAGGCTTTATCCTATTAAAACCAATAGACATGTGCCCCTTTTTACCCATCAATCTTTCTGACAATATTCAACACATATTGTCAAAATTGCTTTTGATTCAGGGGAATGGCATAATTGTATTTCGGTTGTAAAAGTGTACTCTGTCTGGTGTGTAAAACAACTCTAGGGATGCCCGGGTGGCTCAGTGGGTTGAGTGTCCAACTCTCAATTTCAGCTCAGGTCATGATCTCACTGTTTATGAGATCAAGCCCTGAGTCAAGCTCTGCACTGACAGTAAGGAGCCTGCTTGGGATTCTCTCTCTCCCTCCCTCTCTGCTCCTCCCCACCTCCTGCTCTCCCTCTTTCACAGTAAATAAATAAAATTTTTAAAAATTAAAATAGGGATACCTGGCTCAGTCGGTTGAGTGTCTCATTCTTGATATTGGCTCAGGTCATGATCCAGGGTTGTGGGATCAAGCCCTGCGTGTGGCTCTGTGCTGAGTGTGGAGCCTGCTTAAGATTCTCTATCTTTCCCTCTCTTGCTCTGTCCCTCTCCCCAACTCATGTATGCTCTCTCTCTCTAAAATAAAACTAAATAAATAAAATATTGATTAAAAGAATAACAATAATAAATTAAAATAAAATGAAAATTGTTAGAGTGATGTCACCAAGACTGCAATGTAAGTTGTTCCTGACATCATTCCCCCTCACAAGAAGAGCAACCAACATTTATTCAAGAACAAGACACCACTGAGAGAATCCTAGGGTTAGGTGGAAGCACCCTCCTGTACCTCAGAGACCAAGATAGACTGCATTAGAAAAGAGAAGCAGCTACACATTGAATTCATTGCCACTCCCTTGGGAAAGTCCAGCACCATATGGTAAGGCCTCTCCTGAACTTTCAGTTCTTCCAGTGGGAAAAGAAAGCCCTAAGAGGATAACCAGCCTTCCCCAGCATGGTGGGTTGCTTTGGGGGAGGCCCTACTCTGATCTTATACCACGGGAATTACAGGGGAATCTGTGGGGCCCAGCACTGGGAATACGACTGTAATGGAGAAGGAGGAAGGGTTGCAACAAGTAGCACATGGATCTTGGCAGACTGAGTTCATACCTGCTGTGCCCAAGGAGTAATTACAACCAGCAGATTTGCTCATCTGCAGAACCAAGTCAGGGACACACACTGACTAGGGAGCCTTGTGAAGTACAGATTTGCCTGATTTGGATACTCATATGAGGAACTTTGCTGGCCCTAGAACTGCATTTGCTCATGCCCAAGAAAGGAGATGAGCCAAAGCTCCACTCACTTTGGAGAGTGACTCCCAGCCCCATTTGGCCAGAAGGCTTGGTGAAAACACCTGAAAGCTGTGTGGCCCAGGGGCACTTAGGCAGAGAAAGAGAGTCGAAGCTGGAAATTTGGAGAGCAAAGCCAATGGCACTATTTAGCCAGAAAACATGGGGTACAGGTTGGCTTGATCTGGGACAACAAACAAAGAGCTTTACCAATTTTAGAGCTTTCTCTTCTGCCCTCTGGGCAAGAAATCTAATTCATAGCCCTGCTCATTGCTGATTACAGCTTTCAACCTGTCTGATCAGGAAGCTTAACCAGAGCACAGAGGAAGCTGCACAGCCCATTTAACAGCCTTACACATACAGTGGCACATGAATAATGAGTACAGCCCATGACTTCCTCATCTGCACAGCAAAGATGGCCTTCTCACCTGCCCAGGAAATTCACTGCACATTCAGGCCTGATTTGGGCCTCCAAACAATGAAGTACACAGGCTCCGGGCGCTGGCCTGGTGCTCTGCCAGGGTAGGGAAGCTGAATCATAGCCCTATCTACTATTGAATATACACAACCATCTAATAAGCCTGACTAGAGAATTTAGGTATCCTCTGAACCCATCCTGCAACCTTACTTGGGTAGAGAGCTAAGCCTGCAATCCTACCCAGCTGTTCTCAGCCAGTGGCACACAAAGCCTCATCCTCATTTTCAGAGCTCAAACACTTGCTTTATTCCAAACTATACTGTAACAGCAGGCCCCATCTGCCCAGAGACATTACAAGCAGAGACTCAAACTGAGCTGGTGAAGAGAACTGTCTCTGCCAAAGCAAACCTGCAAGGTCTGGAAGGGGAACCCCATACCTCAGATGAAGAGATACCAATGTAAGGAATCAAAGATCACAACAAATCATGTATATACAATACCACCAACGGAAATCAATAAAGATCCAATAACTGACCCTAAAGAAACGGAGATTTATGAACTGTCAGACAAAGAATTCAGGGTAATTCTCTTAAAGATGTTTTATGAACTACAGGAAAACAACTAAACAAAAAAAGAAAAACTATGCGCGTACAAAGTAAGAAAATTGGTTTTATTTTTTTAAATTTTTTAAAATGTTTTATTTATTTCTGAGAGAGAGAGAGAGAGAGAGAGACAGCGTGTGCAGGGGAGGGTCAGAGAGAGAGGGAGACACAGAATCTGAAGCAGGCTCTAGGCTCTGAGCTGTCAGCACAGAGCCGGACGCGGGGCTCAAACTCACAAACCATGAGATCATGACCTGAGCAGAAGTCGGACGCTTAACCAACTGAGCCACCCAGGCACCCCAGAAAATTGATTTTAAAAAATAGCAACTACTAAACAAACAACACATAAAACACACAGAAATCCTTGAGTTGAAAAACATAATAACTGAATTGAAAAATTTAATAGTTTCAAAAATAGACTTGACCATACAAAAGAAAGAATCAGTGACCTGGAGGATAAGACATTTGAAATTACTCAGTCAGAGGAGCAAAAAGGAAAAAAAAAAAAAGAACGAAAAAGAGTAAAGAAAGTCTATGGCAATTATAGGACACAATGAGAAACAATATTCACATTATGGAAATTCTAGAAGAAGAAGAGAAAGAGAAAGGGACAGAAAGTATATTTGAAGGAATAATGATGGGGGCGCCTTGGTGGCTCAGTCGGTTAAGCTTCCGACTTCGGCTCAGGTCATGGTCTCACCATCCGTGGGTTCGAGCTCCTCATTGGGCTCTGTGCTGACAGCTAGTGTTATACCCAGATCGCAGTATCCTCACCAACCAGAGACCACCAGGGAGACCGAGTCACGCATGCAAAGGCAAAGGGCTTTATTACGGGCTCGAGCTCGGGCTCACAGACTTCACCAGTGCCGTGGATCCATGCTGAGAGCCCAGAACAAAGACAGAGTGGGGTTTTTATAAGGTTTGTGACAGGGGAGTTACAGAAGTTGTGACGTGAGAACAGTGATCCAATCGTAATTATACAGCATTGTTGACAGCGGGTTTAACCATACATGTTATCCAGAGTATCTGTTACTTTTGGCGGGATCCAATTACAACATTTAGAGTAGTCTTAAATTCAACCAACCATAGACTAATGGTTAACTTTTACCTTAGGCTGCTAAGATTTATCTATAGTTGCTGGCCTTTCTTGATTGGGCGTTGCCAAGGTAGTGCGGTGGAGTGAAGTGGTGGGCAGTTTCTTTGGCCTTGGGCAGTGTGTAGCTGCCTGATAGTTCCAGGGGGACTAAAACTTAGGCCTTCTAGTTTAGAGGAGAAACTTAAGGCCTGTCATGGAGTTTGTATGGTTTTAGACTTGTGTCCTTACATTTCCCCCTCTGTCTTGTAGCTGACCCAATCTTGGGTCAGTTTTGGGTCAGTTGTATCTCCATTAATTTGGTTTAAAGGGTTATATTGAGTTCGTAAGACCATTAGTTGAAGGGTACCTAGTCTTTGTTTTATATATTGAATTATCTTATTAAGAATACAGGGACCAAACGTTAAGATTAGTAATAAGATTAATAGGGGGCCCAGTATGGTAGAAATTAGGGTAGTGAGCCAAGGGGAGCTGTTAAACCATTTTTCGAACCAGCTTTGGTTTAGTTCATATTCACGTTTTCTTTTTGCCAGGCCTTCTCTCACCTTGGCTAGAGATTCTTTGACTATTCCCGCATGATCAACATAGAAACAGCATTCTTCTCTAAGGACCGCATATAATCCACCTTGCTGGAGGAATAAGAGGTCTAAGCCCCTCCTATTTTGCAGTACTACTTCTTCTAATGAAGTCAGAGACTCTTGTAAATGGGCAATAGAGGTCTCTAGGTTTTGGAGGTCAATGTCTATGGCCATTCTTAAGTCTTGATAACTTTTACTTTGAGTCGCCAAGGCTGAAATACCAGTCGCTGCTCCTGTTACTCCCAGGCCCAGAAGGACGGTTAGGGTTAGGGCAGTAACAGTTTTCCTTTTTGACTCGTGTTAGACCGTTTAATTCAGTTAGGGACTTCATAATTTCTTCATTAGCATGGTAGAGTACCTGGGGCACTAATTGGACTAAAACACAGAAGTCTTTGGCGTGGTTCAAGACTGTACTATGTATACAGGGGGAGAGCCCCGTGGAACAGGCCCACCATCCTTGGTCTGGTGGGATTATGTATTCACTGTTTATATTTTGTTCGGTCTGATTGCAAAGGTGTGAATGTGAGGCTGGAACCTGTCCTATACATAGACCTTGCCCTATTATAGATCGTAGGGTAGTCTTACGGTGGCTGTCTGTTGCCATCGACATTTAGAGGGTGTGTTAGAAGTATGATATTGCCCTAGGATGGCTATTCCTTCATAGTAGGGGGGTTTGGGGTTATAGCAAAGCCAGCAAGATTTAGTCAAATCTGGCCTAGTAGAATTGAGGACTTTGAAGGTATGGACCATTAGGTCCCATAAGGGTTCTGATCCTGCTTTGTTGGGGACAGGTGAAATAGGAGAGTTCCCTGAAGTGGGGATTTTATTGCTAAGATTTTCCTCAGGGGTTTTGGTGGGATTAGGGGTTCTGATGAGTTTTGGCCTTAGACTCGGTTGAGGCACTGTTAGCTGTGGGCTGAGACTTTCAGGCTCAGGTTTGGGGGCTAGGACTAGGTTTGGACCCATTGCAGCAGTAGGGAATATTAATTGTTTTTGGATAAAGGACAAAAATCCTGGGTCATAGCTGCTCAGCCATAAATGAAGCCCCCATGTTTTCCCCCTTGACCAGGTAGCTGTTTTTCCCTTAGGAGTTAGTTGTATGGAGATTGGGTTTCTCCTTGCTGGACTAGTTAGGTTGTTAGTTCTTACAAAGGTGATTAGGTCATTATTGGGTCGTTTGACCCATGGAGCAATAGTTTCACAACCCCAAGAGGCGCAATAGTAATTGTCTGGGCCTCCACAGGTGTCAGCGTTACCAGTACTGGGGCACACGTAAAAGGTCCGTAGTCTCAGATTTTTGTGTTGACAGTCGGGATTGGGGTCTTTCTCCCGGCAATCGGGGCCAGTGCTACACCAAGGACACTACAGTCTATACAAGTACGTTTGTTTACCCCGCCATGCCAGTGATCTCCTGCCAGACTACAGAGATCTAAGTGGAAGGTGGGGAATGTAATAGACACTGGTCCAGTTAATGTGAGTTCTTGTACTACTCGTCCTAAGTCTTTAGGTGTCTCTTTTGGTCCTCGAAGGACCCATTTGGCAGTGACAGGTTGGTAGGGGTTGGAAGGATAAGGGTTAGGTTCTGAGTTACATACAGTTAGCAGAGTAATTAAAATCAGGAATAATGTCATGAGGGTTTGAAGGAACCGCATCCGCGGCTTCAGCGACGAGAGAGTCGTAGCTTGAGAGGATTTTTCTTGTCGGAGTGTAGTCTCCATTGTTGAGCCCCTGGGTTGAGGTAGTCTTCTGGGACTTGGAAGTGGTTGGCAGGTCTCACGTGGGTGTAGTGAATCCAGGTGGCTATTCCATCTACTTTTAAGGTGGTTGGAGTGGTCAGCAGGATGATGTAAGGTCCTTTCCATCGTGGCTCAAGGGTTTCTTGTCGGTGGCATTTGACATAAACCCAGTTGCCAGGCCGGTACTGATGAGGCTCTGGAGGGAGACCTGATTCATAAAGAGCACGTAGTTTAGTCAATACATGTTCGTGAGACCGTTGGATGGCCTGGATTTCTTGTAACAGATCGCTATCCTCAATATCCATTAGGGCTGCTGCCTGGAGGTTTGGAATAATAGGGGCAGGTTTTCCATACATAATTTCAAAGGGAGTTAAACCCATCTGGTAGGGAGAATTTCGTACCTGAAACAGGGCAAAGGGAAGGAGGGCCACCCAGTCTCCGCCAGTCTCCAAGGTCAATTTAGTTAAGGTCTCTTTTAGAGTTCTAGTCATTCTTTCTACTTGTCCTGAACTTTGGGGTCTGTACACACAATGTAATTTCCAATCTGCCCCAATAAACTGCGCAACAGCCTGACTTACCTTGGACACAAAAGCTGGTCCATTATCTGACCCTATGAGTTGGGGAAAACCATACCTAGGCAGAATTTCTTCTAACAGTTTCTTCTCCACAAGAGTAGCAGTTTCATTTTTGGTAGGAAAGGCTTCTGTCCATTCTGAGAAGGTATCTATAAAGACTAATAAATATTTATATACATATTTGCCTGGTTTTATTTCAGTGAAATCAATTTCCCAGTGGGCCCCCGGCTTCTTACCTTGTAAGCATTGCCCTGGACTCTTAGGGCTTGGAAAAGCATTGGTGAGTTGGCACGTTTTGCATGAACGAACAATCTTATCAATTTTGGTGTGTAAGTCTTTGGTGGTTACCTTAGAGTGTCGAAATGCATCCAACATTCTTTTTGTCCCCATGTGGGTGGTTCGGTGTATTTTATATAACATTTTTTCTGCTAAGATTGCAGGGAGGATCAGTTTCCCGTCTGGGCCCTTCCACCATCCCTCGAAAAATTGACATGGGCAGTCTTTCGGCCCATCTGGTTTCTTCCTCAGTATATTCAGGATTTTCAGGTAATTTAGGATCTCCAGGGTCTGGGAGGACTATAGGCAATATATCAAAGGACTTCAGGGCTGCTTCTTTAGCTGCTTTATCAGCTAGGTTATTTCCCTTGACAACGGGATGGTCGCCTTTCTGGTGTCCTGGGCAGTGGATAATGGCCACCTTTTTTTGGTATCCACAAGGCTTGTAACAAGTCCATGATTTCTTGTTTGTTCTTAATAGTTTTTCCCTCTGAGGTCAGGAGACCTCTTTCCTCATAAATAGCCCCGTGTACATGAGCCATTGCAAAGGCGTACCTGCTGTCCGTATAAATGTTGACTTTTAAGTCCTTTCCCAGGATTAGTGCCTTAGTTAAGGCAATTAACTCAGCCCGTTGGGCTGAGGTCCCTGGAGGTAAGGGTTGGGCCCAAATTACCTTGTCCTTGGTGGTCACAGCTGCTCCTGCCTTTTTGTTTCCGTCCTGGATGAAGCTGCTCCCATCCGTAAACCAGGTGTGGTCTGCATTTTGAAGGGGCACATCTGTCAGGTCCTCCCGGAAGCTGTGCACTTGGGCTAGGATCTCGGTACAATCATGGAGTGGAGGGTCGGCATCGAGATCAGGCAGTAGTGTAGTCGGGTTAAGTGAAGAGGGAGGCTGGAAAAGAATTCTATCTGGGTTGAGCAGCAGTGCTTGGTAATGAGTAATCCGGGCATTGCTGAGCCATCGGTCAGGTGGTTGTTTCAGTATCCCCTCAATTGCATGAGGGGTGGTTATTGTTAGAGTTTGTCCCAAAGTCAATTTGTCGGTGTCTTTAACTAAGGATGCCACTGCAGCTACAGTTCTCAGACAAGGGGGCCATCCTGCTGCCACTATGTCTAATCGTTTGGACAGGAAGGCCACTGGCCTCTTCCAAGGGCCTAGCATCTGGGTCAGCACACCTTTGGCCACTCCTTTATTTTCATCCACAAACAGGTGGAAAGGTTTAGTAATGTCAGGTAGCCCCAACGCTGGTGCTGATAGGAGAGCTGTTTTAAGAGTTTCAAATGCCCGTTGGTGTTCAGGGGTCCATTGAAACTCATTTCTGTCTTTAGTTAATTCATATAAGGGCTTAGCGATTTCTGCAAAGCCTGGAATCCATAATCTACAAAACCCAGCTGACCCCAGGAATTCACGCATCTGCCTGGGGTTTTTGGGTGGGGGTATGTGGAGGATGATGTCCTTTCTGGATGGTGACAACCATCTTTGTCCATCCTTAAGAATGTACCCCAGATAAGTAACTCGGGGCTTGCAGATTTGAGCTTTCTTAGCAGAGGCTCTGTACCCCAGTTTGCCCAGTACTTGCAGTAAGTTTTCAGTTCCCTGGAGGCAGCTTTCCCCAGAGGTGGCTGCGATCAAGAGATCATCAACATATTGTAACAATGTGATATCGGGGTTCTCCCTCTGGTACTCACCCAGATCCTCGTGCAGTGCTTCATCAAAGATGGTAGGGGAATTTTTAAACCCCTGGGGGAGTCGAGTCCAAGTCAGTTGCCCGTTAATGCCGATGTCAGGATCATGCCATTCAAAAGCAAAATATTCTTGACTTTTAGGGGCTAGGGGCAGGCTGAAGAAGGCATCCTTGAGATCAAGGACTGTCTACCACTGTTTTTCAGGTGACAGGGAGCTCAGGAGAGTGTATGGGTTAGGAACTGTGGGATGTATATCCATTACCCGTTTATTGACTTCCCTGAGGTCTTGTACTGGCCTGTAGTCATTAGTGCCAGGCTTTTTGACTGGGAGTAAGGGAGTGTTCCAGCAGACTGGCAGACCCTCAAGATGCCCAGATTTAGAAGACGGTGGATGTGGGGTCTGATTCCCTCCTTGGCTTGTTGAGGCATAGGGTACTGTCTGACTGCAACGGGGTCAGCCCCAGGCTTGAGTTCAACAAACACCAGTGGGCGATGGCTTGCTAACCCTAGACCTCCTGTCTAGGCCCAAGCTTGGGGGTATCTTTGGAGCCATTTGTCAATGTGAGCATCAGGGGTTAGGGGCTTTTCATATAGGCGATATTCATCTGTCAATTGGAGGGAAAGAACCTGGATAGGCTTCCCGTCTGAATTTAAGAGTTGTGCTCCTTGTGGGCCAAAATGAATTTGGGACCCCGTTTTTGACAAAAGGTCTCTCCCTAGCAAGGGGTAAGGACAATCAGGAATTACCATAAAAGAGTGGGTTACCCGGCCCACGCCTAGATCCACTGATCTTCGGGTAGTCCATGAATACTGTTTGGTCCCAGTGGCACCTTGGACCCAAGACCGCTTACTTGAGACGGGTCCATTGGCCTCTAGTAATACTGAGTGTTGAGCTCCAGTGTCCACCAAGAAATTAGTTGGTTTCCCCTCCACCTTAAGAGTTACCCTGGGTTCGGGGAGGGGCTCTGAACCCCGTCCCCATTAATCACTGTCTTCTCCTGGGAACAACACCTTAGGTTTGTTTTTTCTTTTAGAACAGTTTTTGAACCAGTGTCCCTCTTCTTTGCAAAAGGTGCACCGGTTCCTTCCAGTTGGGCAATCTCTTAGTCGGTGTCCTTTCTCCTTGCAAAAAGGACACGTCTCCCTATTTGGTCCCTTTCTTTGTTCTTCTTTTTCTACAATCTCTATTAATTGGAGGCGGCGGTCTCCTGGGTCTGCTGTCATGGCCAGCAACACCCTAGCTAGATCTCTATTTTGTCTTTTCTCTGCTTTTACTTGTTTTTCCTCTACACTGTCCCTATTATTGTACACTTTTTCTGCTATTTCTATTAAGTCTTGGAGAGTCTTTTCTCCGAGACGTTCAACTTTTTGTAGTTTTCTCTTAATATCTGGTGCTGCCTGATTGATGAAAGCCATGGCCACGGTTGACTTATGGTCTGCATGCTCTGGATCGTACAGGGTGAACTGTCTAAAGGCTTCCATCACCCATTCCAGAAAAGCAGCTGGGCTTTCATCTGCTTCCTGCCTTAAATCATATACCCTAGTCAAATTAGTGGGCCTTCTAGCGGCCGCCTTGAGACCTGCCAATAGAGCCTGGCGGTAGACTTTGAGGCGCTCCTCACCTTCTCCTGTGTTATAATCCCAATTGGGACGGACGAGAGGAAATCCGGCATCGACGTCAGCGGGGTTCATGGTGGGGACCCCTGTCGGGCCAGGAACGAGTTTCCGTGCTTCCAACAGGATTCTTCCGTGCTTCCAACAGGATTCGTTCTCGCTCCTCAGTTGTAAACAGAACCTGTAACAATTGCTGACAATCATCCCAAGTGGGTTGGTGAGTAAAGAGTACAGTGTCTAGTAACCCAATAAGCCCCTTAGGGTTTTCTGAGAAGGGGGGGGTTTGAGATTTCCAATTGTAAAGATCAGAGGAGGCAAAGGGCCAATAGTGGTGGGGCTGATTTCCTGTTTCATCTATTGGCCCTATAGCCCGCAAGGGGAGCATTGTGGAGTCTGCTTCTGGGTGAGCTCCCCTTCTGCTGCGGGTTCCGTGGGCTGGCCCTTCCTCAGATGGGGGGGCGGGAGGAGGCAGTAAGGATTCAGGCGGTAAGGGTAATGGGAGTTCAGGCATAGGGGCAGGAGGGGTTGGAGGGAGTCTATAAAGAGGAGGGAAGATGAGTTCTTCATCTGTTCCTCCTTGCAAGACCGGATAGAGGGGGCCTGAGGGCGACTCCAGGGGCATGGGTGAGGCCGAAGTCCGTCCTGGCTCCTGTTTCCGTCTGAAGGTACTCTCTTCCGGATTCTGTCACCAGGACCTGAGAAGAGACTAGGGAAACTGGGGGAAGGAGAAAAGGCTTTACCCATATAGGTGGATCAGCAACTAAACTTTTCCAGGTAACAATATATGGGACTTGGTTGGGATGGCCTCCTGCACACTGGAAAACTCTTTCTTCCACCGCTTCTATGATTGGAAGGTGGATAGTGCCCTCAGGAGGCCATCCTACCTCGAAAGCAGGCCATTCAGATGTACAGAGCTTAGTCATTTTTCCCTTTTTGACATCCACTGACAGATTGTGAGCTCGAATCCTAACTTCCTTGAAGTGAAGCAGGACTAAATCCAAAGGTTTTGAAGCAGACTGCCCCATGATGTTAGTCCAAACAAGATAAAGTATCGCAGAGAACAAAATTAAGACACAGAATACAGGAATTAGTCCTCCTCGCCAACGGAGGAGAGAACGAAAGTGAGATGATGGTCTTTGCGCGCTTTCCAAAGAGAAAGAAGAGTATGTGGGGTGGAGCCCCCAAAGTCCCATGAAAGACAGGGAAAAACAGATGGGGGGGGGGCTTTGACCCCTTTCCCTAAACGTCCTCGTCAAAGTCACAACAAAAAATGATGCTTAGACAAACAGCACAGACACAAGCATTCAAACCAGTGATCGAGAAGAAGACGAATGTACGACCGAAAAAAAAAAAAATTTAACACGAATGGGATCCCGCTGCTGCCACCAGCAGGACCCCTGCCCGAATTCCAGCTACACTGCCGCGGAAACCCCTGTCCGCGGGGGCGCTCTACCTGAATTCCAGCTACACCGCCACGGAAACCCCTGTCCGCAGTCTCTCCTTCCTGTGGGTCCAAGACGTCTCTCGGATCCCACGGCCTCGAGCTTTCACGGCGCGTCCGCTCCTCTGAGGCCCTTAGAGACCAAGCACCGAACAGACAAACTGCAGTCATACAAAAACACTTAGACATAAGAGAACAAGGAAACAAGTGCACTCGCCAGCCGACGATCAGGCCCAGCGTTTCGGGGTCCCAGGGAGGCTCTGGGGGGAGGATTCCCTTCCGAAGGGAATTCCCGGCCAACGCACCAAATGTTATACCCAGATCGCAGTATCCTCACCAACCAGAGACCACCAGGGAGACCTAGTCACGCATGCAAAGGCAAAGGGCTTTATTACGGGCTCGAGCTCGGGCTCACAGACTTCACCAGTGCCGTGGATCCATGCTGAGAGCCCAGAACAAAGACAGAGTGGGGTTTTTATAAGGTTTGTGACAGGGGAGTTACAGAAGTTGTGACGTGAGAACAGTGATCCAATCGTAATTATACAGCATTGTTGACAGCGGGTTTAACCATACATGTTATCCAGAGTATCTGTTATTTTTGGCGGGATCCAAATACAACATTTAGAGTAGTCTTAAATTCAACCAACCATAGACTAATGGTTAACTTTTACCTTAGGCTGCTAAGATTTATCTATAGTTGCTGGCCTTTCTTGATTGGGCGTTGCCAAGGTAGTGCGGTGGAGTGAAGTGGTGGGCAGTTTCTTTGGCCTTGGGCAGTGTGTAGCTGCCTGATAGTTCCAGGGAGACTGAAACTTAGGCCTTCTAGTTTAGAGGAGAAACTTAAGCCTGTCATGGAGTTTGTATGGTTTTAGACTTGTGTCCTTACACTAGCTCAGAGCCTGGAGCCTGTTTCAGATTCTGTATCTCCCTCTCTCTGACGCTCCCCTGTTCACGCTGTCTCTCTCAGAAATAAATAAAAACATTTAAAAATTTTTTAAATAAATAAATAAAGGAATAATGGTGGAAAACTTCCTGAACCTGGGGAGAGAAATGGACATCTAGATCTATGAGGCCAAAAGGATTCCAAATATGTTGACCCTGAATAGATTTAACAATGGGACATACTATATTTAAATTGTCAAAAGTCAAATAAAAGAATTTTAAGAGCAGCAAGAGAAAAGGGAGGTGACATATAAGGAAACCCCATAAGACTGTAGGTGGGTTTCTCAACAGAAACTTTTCAGGAAGAGAATGGGATGACATATTCAAAATATTGAAAGAAAATAATTGTTAATCAAGAATTATCTAACCAGGAGAGCCTGGGTGGCTCAGTTGGTTGAACACCAGACTTCAGCTCAGGTCATGATCTGACAGTTCGTGAATTCAAGCCCCACATCAGGTTCTGCACTGACAGCTTACAGCCTGGAGCCTACTTTGGATTCTGTGTCTTCCTCTCTCTCTGCCCTGCTTGTTCTCTCTGTCTCTGTCTCTGTCTCTATCTCTCTCCCTCTCCCTCTCTTTCTCTCTCTCTCAAAAATAAATTAAAACATTAAAAAAAAAGCATTCTCTAAACAGTAAAGCTGTCCTTGAGAAATTAAGTAGGGATAAAGGCTTTCCTAAACAAACAAAAGCTAAAAAAATTCATTACCACCAGACCTGCTCTACAAGAAATGCAAAAGGGAGTTCCTTGAATGGAAGTAAAAGAACACTAATTAACATCATAAAAACACAAAAAGGTAGCATAAATCTCACGGGCAATGGTAAATACAAAGTATAGTTAGATTTTATAATACGGTAATACTAGTACAGAACTCACAATTCTAGGTTGTTGTTTTTTTTTAATGTTTTATTTATTTCTGGGAGAGAGAGAGAGAGAGAGAAAGCGTGAGCTGGGGAGGGTCAGAGAGAGAAGGAGACACAGAATCTGAATCAGGCTCCAGGCTCTGAGCTAGCTGTCAGCACAGAGCCCAACGCAGGGGCTCTAAACCCATGAACCGTGTGATCATGACCTGAGCCAGAGTGGGACACTTAATGGACTGAGCCACCCAGGCGCCCCACAATTCTAGTTTAAAAGTTAAAAAAATGGGGCGCCTGGGTGACTCAGTGAGTTAAGTGTGTGACTTTGGTTTCAGCTCAGGTCATAATTTCATGGTTCACGAGTTCAAGCCCCACAACAGGCTCCATGCTGATGATGGAGCCTGCTTGGGATTCTCTCTGTCTCACTCTCTCTGTCTCTGTGTCTCTCTCTGTTTCTCTTTCTCTCAAAAATAAATAAAAATTTTAAAAAATAAAAGTTAAAAAAATGAACTTAGAAAAAAACATAAATACAATAATCTATTCTTAATTACACAATATAAAAGATGTAAACTGTCATAGCAATAACTTAAAATATAAGTGGGATAAGAAGTGTTAAGTAGATAAATTCTATTAAAGTTAACTTGTTACATGGTGCAGCCCCTCTGGAAAACAGTGTGGAGGTTCCTCAGGAAACTAACAATAGAACTCTCCTATGACCCAGCAATAGCACTGCTAGGAATTTACCCAAGAGATACAGAAATGCTGAGGCATAGGAGCACATGTACCCCAATGTTCATAGCAGCACTCTCCACAATAGCTAAAACATGGAAAGAGCCTAAGTGTCCATCAACAGATGAATGGATCAAGAAGATGTGGTTTATCTATACGATGGAATACTACATGGCAATGAGAAACAATGAAATCTGGCCATGTGTAGCAACATGGATGGACCTTGAGGGTGTTATGCTGAGCGAAACAAGTCAGGCAAAGAAGGACAAATATCATATGTTTGCACGTATAGGAGGATTAGGAGGAACTTAACTGAGGAACAAGGGGGAGAACAAGGGGGGAAATGGTGGGGGAAAGGGAGAGAGGCAAACCATGAGAGACTCTTGAATGCTGACAAAAACTGAGGACTGATGGATGGGGGGGAGGGACGGGCATGGAGGAGGACACGTGTGGGGATGAGCACTGGGTGTTATGTGGAAACTAACTTGACAATAAACTATTAAAAAAAATAAAAAATAAAAAGACTCTAACTTAGAAAAAAAAATAAAGTTAAGTTGTTACAAATTTTAAAATATGTGTTATAAGTTTAAGATATTTTATGTACTAAGCTTCAGAGCACCCACAAGGGAAAATCTTGTAGTAATTACACAAAAGAACACAATAAAAGTCAGAGCATACTGATACCAAAAGACTTCAAAACACAAAAACAAGAAAGCATGATAAGGAACAAAGAACAATGGATTTGCAAAACAACTGGAAAATAACAAAATGGCAATAAGTCCTTACCTATCAATAATTACTTTAAACAAACAGATTGAATCTCTACTCAAAAGACATAGAATGGCTAAATGGATTTAAATAAACAACAAGAAAAGATCCAACAATGTGCTGCCTACAAGAGACTCACTTTAGCCTTAAAGATACATATAGACTTAGAATGGAGTTATGGAAAAAGCCATTTTAACCAAATGATAACCAAAAAAAGCAGGGGTAGCTATATTTATATCAGAAACAGTATACTTTACACTACAAATGGTAAAGAGACAGAGAAGGTCATTACATAATAATGGAGGTTAATACATCAAAAGATACAATTGTAAACATTCATATGCCCAACATCAGAGCATCTAAATATATATAGCAAAAACTAACAGAGTAAAAGGAGAAATAAACAGTAATACAATAATAGTTGAGGACTTTAATATCCCACTCTCTACAATGGATAGGCCATCCAGTCAGAGAATCAATAAGGAAACAGTGTATTTGAACAATGCTACTGACCAAGTGGGATTAACAAACACACATACAGAACATTTTATCCAACAACAGAAGAATACATATTCTTCTCAAGCACACATAGAACATTTTTTAGGAATGAGGATATGTTAGGCCACAAAATAAGTCAGCAAATTCAAATAGACTGAAATCATACCAATTATCTTCTCTGACCATAATGACATGAAAACAGAAATCAATAAGAAGAAAATTGGAAAATTCACAAACACATGAAAATTAAACAACACTCTCTTGAACAACAAATGAATGAAAGAAGAAATTAGTGAGAAAATAAAACAGTAACAAAAATGGAACCACAACATACCATAACTGTGGGGTGGGGATGCAGCAAGAGCAGTTAACAATATACATCTACATTAAGAAAAGATCCCAAATAAACAACCTAACTCTATGCCTTAAGGAACTAGGAAAAGAAAGAAACTGAGCCCAAAGTTGGCAGAAGAAAGGGCATAATAAAGATGCAAGCAGGGGGAAAAAAAAGAAAGAACAGAAAAACAAAAGAAAAGATTAACCAAACTAACAGTTGGTTCTTTCAAAAGATAAAACTTACAAACCCATAGCTAGATTAACAGAGAAAAAAATAGAAAGGACCCAAGTCAACAAAACTATAAATGAAAAATAATACATTACAATTGATACCACAGAAATTCAAAGAATAAGAGGCTACTATAAGAACTAAAAACCAAAAAACAAGACAACTGAGAAGAAATGCAAATATTCTTAGAAACACACAACTTACCAGACTGAATCAGAAAGAAACAGAAAATCTGAATAGGCTAATAATTAGTTAGAAGGTTAAATCGGTAATACAAAAGATCTCCCAACCAAGAAAAGCCCAAGACCAGATAGCTTCAATGGTGTATTTTACCAAATATTAAAAGAAAAATTAACACCAATACTTCTCAAACTCTTCCAAAAAACTGAAGAGGATGGAACACCATTCCCAAACTCATTTATAAAGCCAAAATTATTCTGATACCAAAACCAGGAAAAATACTACTAGAAAAGAAAACTACAAGTTGATATCCTCGTGAATATAGATACCAAAATTCCCAATAAAATGCTAGTAAATTCAGGGTCACATTAAATGAATCATTCACATGATCAAGTGGAATTTATCCTTGGGATGCAAGGATGGTTCAGCATATCCATACCAATAAGCTACATCCTATTAATAGACTTGAAGAAAAGAATCATATGATCACCTTACTAAATACAGATAAAGCACTTGACAAAATATAACATCCATTCATGAAAAAACTCTTAACAAATTAGGCATAGAAGGAAAATATCTCAATGTAATAAAATCCGTATATGACAAGCCCATAGCAAACATCATACTCAATGGTGAAAGGATGAAAGCTTTTCCTCTAAGAGCAGGAACAAGACCAGATGCCTACTCTCACCATTCAACATGGTACTGGAAGACCTAGCTAGATCAATTAGGCAAGAAAAAAAAATAAATAAAAGGCATCAGAATTAGAAAGAAATAAAATAGTTTCTATTTGCAGATGACATGATTTTATATAGAGAAAGTCCTAAAGACTTAACCAAAAAACTATTCAATCTAATCAATGAATTAAGTAAAGTTGCCAGACACCAAATTAACATACAAAAATCAGTAGCATTTCTATACACTAATAACAAAATTTCTAAAAAAGAAATAAAGAAATAGAACCCAATACCATCAAGAACAGTAAAATACTTCAGAATAAATTTAACTAAGAAGGAAATGATTTCTACACTGAAAACTATGACATTGACAAAAGAAATTTAAGACACAAAGAAATAGAAAGGTATTTTATCTTCGTGGATTAAGAGAATTAATTTTGTTAAATGTCAATACTATCAAGAGACATCTATAGATTCAATCCTTACCAAGATCCCAGTGGCATTTTTTACAGAAGTAAACAAACAAACCAACAAGCCTAAAATTTATATGGAACCACCAAATACATTGAATAACCAAAAAAATCCTGAGAAAAAAGAACAAATGAAGAGGTATTATTTCCTGATTTCAAGCTACAAGTAAAACTATAGTCATCCAAATAGAATGATACTGGCATAAAAACAAATACACCATTGGAACAGGTTCAAGAGCCCAGAAATAAATCTGAGCACATATGTTAAACTAATGTTCAACAAGGAAGCCAAGAATACTCAATGGTGAAAAAATAGTCTCTTCAATAAGTGATGCTGGAATATGGGGCTCCTGGGTGGCTTAGTCGGTTGAGCATCCGACTTTTGCTTAGGTCATGATCTCGCGGTTCGTGGGTTCGAGCCCTGCGTCAGGCTCTGTGCTGACTGCCGGCTCAGAGCCTGGAGGCTGTTTCAGTCTGTGACTCCCTCTCTCTGACCTTCCCCTGCTCACACTGTCTCTCTCTCTCTCTCTCCTAGAAATGAATGAAAACATTAAAAAAATAATTAAATAAATAAATGATGCTGGAATAATTGGATATTCACATGTAAAAGAATGAACCTGGACCCATGTCTTATACCACTTACAAAAATTAACTTGAAATGAATTAAAGATTTACATGTAAAACCTTAAACCATAAAACTCCTAGAAGTGAAGGCATAGAAGAAAGAAGGAAAGAAAGAAAGAAAGAAAGAAAGAAAGGAAGAAAACATAGAAACAAAGCTCCTTAATATGGGTCATGGTCATGATTTTTGGATATGACATCTAAACCACAAGCAACAAAATAGAAAATAAACAAGTAAGACTACATCAAACTAAAAAGTTTTTGCACAGAAAAAAGAAAAACACAAACAAAACAACATAAAACATTGAAAAAATGAAGACAATCTATAAATTGGGAAAACAGTTTTGCAAATCCTATATCTCAAAAGGGGTTGATATACAAAATATAGAAAGAGCTCATACAGGGCACCTGGGTGACTCAGTCAGTTAAGGGTCCAACTTTGGCTAAGCTCAAGATCTTATAGTTACTGGGTTCAAGCCCCACATTAGGCTCTGCACTGACAGCTCAGTGAAGCCTGCTTTGGATTCTCATTCTCTCTCTCTCTCTCTGCCTCTCCCTCACTGGTGCTCTCTCTCTCAAAAAAAAAATAAATAAATAAACTTAAAAGAAAAGAAAAAGCTTATAGAACCAAACAATAAGGAAACAAACAACCCAATTAAAAAATGGACGGGAGCACCTGGGTGACTCAATAGGTTAAGCAGTAGACTCTTGATCTGGGTCATGATGTCAAAGTCATGAAATTAAGCCCCTAGTAGGGCTCTGCACTGAGTGTGGAGCTTGCTTCAGATTCCCTCTCTCTCTCCCTCTGCCCCTTACCCTCTGCCTCTCTCTCTCTCCCTCTGCCCCTTACCCTCTGCCTCTCTCTCTCTCTCTCTCAAAAAAAAAAAAAAAAAAGTGAAAAAATGGGTAAAATACCTGAATACACATTTCACCAAAAAAGATACATGAAAGGCTAACTGGCACCTGAAAAGATGCTCAACATCACTAGTCACTAGGGAAATGCAAATTAAAACCACAGTGAGATATCACTTTTTTTCCTGTTAGAATGGCCATTATCAAAAAGGCACGAGATAACAAATATTGGCATGGATATGGAGAAAGGGAAGCCTTGTGCACGGTTGGTGGGATTATAAATTGGTACAGTTATGGAAGAGTATAGAGGATCCTCAAAAATTTAAAATAGAGCTACCATTCGATCCAGCAATTCCACTTCTGGGAATATATCCTAAGGTAATGAAAACACTTACTTGAAAAGATATCTACACTCAATGTTCATAGCAGCATTATTTACAATAGACAAGATATGGAAACAACTTAAGTAACCATCGATGAATGAAGAAAAGATATATATACATCCTACAATATATATATACCCGTCCTACCATTTCTGACAACATGGATGTATCTCGAAGGCATCATGCTAAATGAAATAAGTCAGACAAAGACAAATGCTATATGATCTCACATGTGAAATTTAAAACAAACAAACAAAATCCCACCAAATTCACAGAAAAAGAGATCATATTTGTGGTTGGCACTGGAGGAGGTCGTAGGAGGGAAAATAGAGGAAGGTAGCCAAAAGGTACACACTTCCAGTTATAAGATAAATAAGTACTAGGAATATAATCTACAACATGATGACTATAGCTAATACTGCTGAATGGTCTATAGGGAATTTGTTAAGAGAATAAATCCTAAAAGTTCTCATCACAGGGAGAAAATATTTTTTTCTTTTTCTTTCTTTTCTTTTTATTGTATCTATTTTTTAATCATTTAATGTTTATTTATTTTTGAGAGAGAGAGAGAGACATAGCATGAGCAGGGGACAGGCAAAGAGGGAAACACAGACCCTGAAGCAGGCTCCAGCCTCTGAACTGTCAGCACAGAGCTCAATGTGGGGCTCAAACTCTTGAACTGCAAGATCATGACCTCAATCGAAGTGGGATAATTCATTGACTGAGCCACCCATGCGCCCCTCTTTCTATTGCATCTATATGATAAGATGATGTTAGCTGAACCTACTGTGGTAATCATTTTTTGGCATATGTAAATAAAACCATCATGTGGTATGACTTAAATTTACACAGTAATTATAAGTTATTTCTCATTAAAATTGGGAAGCCAAAGTTGGACACTTAACCAACTGAGCCACCCAGGTGCCCCATAGTAAAAATTATTTAAAACGCAAATTTTTGAGTAGCATGTACCAAGGAAGTTTATGTTTAAATCCATTCCAGTATAGATACGAAATTGTAAAATTGTTTGTATTTTTATCTCATTTCCTTAAGATTTATATTTTAGCGTATATTTTATGATGTGAATTATTCAGTAAAATTCTGACAATACCATAAATGGAGTAAAAGAAATTGCAATGCATTATGATGGAACTTGCAGAGCTAGGCAGCCAGGAGTTGGAGCATCTGAGAACCAAGTCCATTTTCCTCATATTTGGGTTGTGGTGCCACCTGGTGGTCATTTCCTCCCTAGTTTAATCACCAAAGTGGACAATTCTATACACATGTGGGCTGAAACTTCTAAGACATTGGTTGGGGCCCACTTGTCAACCTGAATGACACCTTGAGCTTAGGAAATACCAGGGTCTCAAGAACAGGACTCACCTACCTCATCCTCTCTGCTCCTGACTCACTCTCCCCCATCCCCACGTTCCCTTCCCACTAAGAATAAGGGTTGGGGGTGAGGTAGAGGAATACAGACACCCAGGCACCCCTAGTGCTTATGTTTAAGAGATACAAACTGAAGTATCTATAGATAAATAGATTTGATATTGGAGATTTTCTTTTTTTTATTTTAATGTTTTATTTATTTCTGAGAGAGAGAGAGATAGACAGTGTGAGCAGGGGAGGGGCAGAGAGAGAGGGAGATACAGAATCTGAAACAGGCTCCAGGCTCTGAGCTGGCAGTCAGCACAGAGCCCCATGCGGGGCTCGAACCCACAAACCGTGAGATCACGACCTGAGTCGAAGTCGGACGCTTAACCGACTGAGCCACCCAGGCACCCCGCAACTCCTTTAAGTTTCTATGCAGCTCTGTCAATGTTTTCCATCTCTGACGTTGACATCTTGTCAATTACAGCTAACTAACCTCTCTACCTGTGTATCTACAGGGAACTGGGCGGCCTGTGAATTTAGGAAATGTATGGTGCCATTGAGTCCGGGAAAATACAACAGTGGTTCCGGAAGTGGGTAAAATAATCTCTCAGGAGAAGGAGTAGAAGGAGTTATCAATTTCCTCCACCTTGGTTTTGGTTACACCTCCTCATTTTTTCCCCCTTTTGAAAATCTAAATAACATGCAAAGTTTGATATAGACAGATTTTTAATCTTGCCAAGAAAACAGCCATATATAATATATAAAATATATAATGTATAATATATAATATACAATGTACAATGTATGATATATAATTAATATATAATGGCTTGTTCCTAATTTCCAGAAAAAATAAAGAAAAAAAATTATGCCAGAGAGCCAATGAGAAGACCCTAGGACACTCAGAACTTGTAAATGAAACACATTGTTTCCTTTAGTTTGGGTTTTTCCTTTCACGAGGAAAACTCTAAGATACACAGAAAGTGTTCTTTATGGCTGGAAGCTCCTACATGCTAATGGATTTTGACAGTGTGTTACAGCTTGTTTAATCCAATTGAATCTGATTATTCATGTCAGTAACAAGATAAACTAGTTGACAGAAGGAATTTTTTTCAGCCACTAGTTCATATCAAATCTGCAAATTCAGTTGTCTAGAAAAGAAGAGGTAGGGACAGGAGAGGGTTCACAGAAATGTATTAATAATCCACGCTCTTCCTGAAATCTGAATTTGACTATGGAGAAGGTGTTGACTGTGGAGACAATTAATGCTCATTCTCTAAAAAACAGGGTGGAAACTTTCCAGTGGAGGAGACCCCATTCATCAAAATACAGTTTCAACCATGCCCAGCCCATTTACACACACACATATACATACACACCATCTATTCTACTACGATACAAATGCTTGGTGTTTCCTAAATAGAAAAAATGGTCCTCTCTTCTGTTTCCAGCCTTTGCACATTGTATCCTTTGCCCAGAATATCCTCCTTTGAACTGACAAGTTTCTTCTTCAAAATGCAGCAAAAATACCACCTTCTTAATGAAGTCCTCTAGGATTNAGCTAAAACATGGAAAGAGCCTAAGTGTCCATCAACAGATGAATGGATCAAGAAGATGTGGTTTATCTATACGATGGAATACTACATGGCAATGAGAAACAATGAAATCTGGCCATGTGTAGCAACATGGATGGACCTTGAGGGTGTTATGCTGAGCGAAACAAGTCAGGCAGAGAAGGACAAATATCATATGTTTGCACGTATAGGAGGATTAGGAGGAACTTGACGGAGGAAAAAGGGGGAGAAGAAGGGCGGAAATTGTGGGGGAAAGGGAGAGAGGCAAACCACGAGAGACTCTTGAATGCTGACAAAAACTGAGGACTGATGGATGTGGGGGAGAGGGGTGTGATGGGCATGGAGGAGGACACTTGTGGGGATGAGCACCGAGTGTTATGTGGAAACTAATTTGACAATAAACTATTTGTAAAAAAAAAAAAAAAAAAAAAAAGAGCCACACCCTCTTCTAACTGAGCCAGCCAGGTGTCTCTGACCAACCTCTTTTGAAGTAAACTTTATGAAAGTCATTTGTGACTTTGGTGAAAAGCATTTAAGCATTTAAGAGCTGATAAGGCAGAGAGAATAGGTTATATAGGTTTAGGATTTGAGTAGGAAGAAATACAATTAGCTTGTATGAAAAGCACAAAAGTGTGATGGGGAAGAGAAATATATGAGTACCTCAAGGGAGGAGGTCTGCTTATAATGACAATTTCTCATCTATTGATATACAGCTAAAGAAGCTTGATTTCTTGATCTGCAATCATCTTTTGGTTCTGTCCTGTACCCTTCTGCCTGAGTTGAGTGTATCTTTGACTTTGTCACTTTATATACAATTTTCTAGTGCCTCCCCAGTGCTTACTGAGATTTGTACAAGTATCTCACTTGGACCACTCTAAATGCTCCCTAACATCAGCTAAACTGGACCACTAGTCTCTCCCTCCATATGCTTTTTGTTCATACCACTGCCTCTAATTAAGAAATATTCTTCTTCTCAAAGCTTAGCCTCTTCACATCCTGCTTAACCTTCATGTCCCATCAAGATGTGGTGCCACATACTCCTTGAGCACCTTCCTGATCTACCTTCCTTCCAGAATATATTTGATCTCTTCCTCTTCTACTTTTCCAGGGCATGTTGTTTATATTTCTTGTGCATTCATCAGATTCTGCTTTACTTTTAATTCTCTGCATTCTTATGATGTTCTTATATATCTACAGTTTGCACACTATTTGAGACTGACTTTATTGTCCTCCTCTTTGTGTCATAGAAGTACATAACAAAATATCTTGCATAAAAATAGCTTATTGAATTAAACCGGATTTCCGAAGCTCTATTGTTTCTAATGTATACTCTTTCAGAATTCTAATGCTATTCAGTTGTTGCCTTCCATATAACATTGTAATTTTTATAATCTTTCTTTGTATGATCTAAAAATAATAGGGGCGCCTGGGTGGCTTAGTCGGTTAAGCGTCCGACTTTCGCTTAGGTCACGATCTCGCGGTTCGTGGGTTTGAGCCCCGCGTCGGGCTCTGTGCTGACTGCCAGCTCAGAGCCTGGAGCCTGTTTCACTCTGTGACTCCCCCTCTCTCTGACCCTCCCCTGCTCATGCTGTCTCTCTCTCTCTCTCCTAGAAATAAATAAAAAACATTTTAAAAAAATAAATAAATAAAAATAAAAATAATAGCCAACATTTGCTACTTTTTTTGTTGATAAACTTTTTCATATGTATAATCTAATCCAAGCTTTAAAAAAGTATATTTATTTTTAAAAATTTGGGGATATCATAACCATACAGATACAAATAGTAATATAATATCCACCCAAATACAACAAATGTTAAATTTGTCATGATTAATTCAGATCCTCTTCAAACTAAATCCTCACAGATAAAACCTCATCATTTCATTCCCTTTTCTCTCTCTCTCTCTCTCGGCACAACTCTCCTAGAGTTGAGATATATATATATGCTTCCCAACAATGTTTTTATAGTTTTATTATAGATGTATGCATACATAGCTTTCACAAAGTCCTATTTTGTGGTTTTAAAATGATGTATGATACAATATTATTATGTATCCCTTTGCAATTTGCTTTTTTCACTCATTATTGTCAAGATTCATTTTTGTTGGCATATACTGTAAATCTCCCTTCCTTTAAGAAATGGGTCCACTATATGACTCTATTACCTGTTCTTTAATCTTTACCATAATCTCGTGAAGTAGATATTATTAATTTGGTAGGTGAAAAATTGAAGTGCAGAGGTTAAATAATTTTACTGAGGTCATATAATTTCTAGCAGATGGTATGAGAACTTGTGCAGAGCCTCTAACTCCTAATCCCATGTTCTTTCCACTTTAGCACCCAACTATTTATCAAATATTTACTGAACACTATGTGCCAGGTCCTGTATATCTAAGCAGCGAATACGTCAGACAAGACACTGCTCTCGGGAGTTTATAGTCTAATTGGAGGAGGCAGTCAATAAATAATATGTAATACATAATTCGGTTCTAAGCGATATTAAGAAAAGTAAAGTAGGATGGAGGGGAAAAGAGAGTGTGAGTGTAAGTGTGCTATATACTATATGAGGCTCTCGGGTGACGTTTCAGCAAACATCTGAAAAGGAGTGATAAAAGAGAGGAGTGTTCAAGATTAGGCCATAAGGCACAGCAAATGCAAAATCCCTCAGGGAGGAGCATATTTGGCTGTCATTCGTCACTTTGATTTTTCTTTTTAGCTACAGTATCAACAATTATCTCGTGTACCATAGATCAAATGTAAGCACATTGCATGGCTTTGCCTGATTAAATACATAATTCTGACTGTTAACAACAGTCTCTTCTGATGGCCATTTTTCAAGTAAACAAATCGGGCTGGACTAAAAAATGTCTACAGCCAAATCCATTGGTTTGCTTTAAAAATTAAATCATGAATAACAGATGTCCATAACGGCGATATAAATTATACACAGTACTGCTGCTGATTTGATGAAGACACCTGCAAAAACGTTCAACCCCCTTTTTAAATATTAAAGGTTGGGAATATCCTCAAGGAAGCCTGAGTGACTTCAAGCGGAAAAAGGCCTGCTGAAACAGGAAGGATCGGGAGGAACCTCCTATCTTTCATCAGAAAGGATACCTGGAGAGTGGTAGGAACCTGAGGGCGTTCAGCCATGGGGAGACCTGGGATGTAGCCTTGCCCTTTACTCGCGGAATTGTCTCAATTCTCACGTTTGTGATGAGAAGGAGGCAGGGCTGTTGCCCGTCAAGCCTCTGTCTTCCCCAAAACCAGGGGTCTTGCCTCGGAGAGCTCCCCAAGCTGAGAGCAGCAAAGGGGGGGAGCTAAAAACCAAAACTTGTCACGAATCTCGCTCGCCCCGCCTTCCTCCCTACACCGGATGCGCGGTAGGAAACCCGAGCAGTGCGCGCTCAGCCGGCTTGCTCCACCCCCTTTCAGCTTCCTGGCCTCCCCCGGGTCCTACGCAGAAAAAGAGTGGCGCCTGGCGAACGCCACCAGCCGTGGCTTCCGGGAGGAGTTTTGGGTCCGGCGAGCCACCGTCGGGTACCGTGCCTTCCCACCAGAGGTAACTGTGGAGACGCCGGGAGCCCGGTTCGGCGTCGTTGATGAGTGCGGCGCAACCTCAGAATGGGCGACCACGGCCTGGAGCTGGCGTCTATGATCCCCGCGCTGCGGGAGTTGGGAAGGTAGGGTCAGGCCCGGCCGCTCTGGGTCTCGCGTCCTCCTCCGACGCGCTAGGCCGGCGTATCACGTGTTCTTACCTTGCGGCGCGAGTACCGGCCCCAAACCCCTCAACCCCGGCCTTGGTGAATGTGTTCCGCGGCTGTTTTCAGCGCTTCTCCCTCAGGCGGTTAAAAATATGCGGGTCGCTGGCCGTAGACCTTCGGGAAGCCCCTCCAGGGAAGGAGAGGCGTTCGCTGACCCCACTTCAGCGGTGCCCGGGAGCTTGTCCCCAACCCAGGGTTGCCCTCAGCCGCTGGAAGGAACGGTCCCTTCTGATCACTCTCTGGTCACTTTCTGTGCTTACTTGCTTCCCAGAAACCTCTTTCCATAGATGAGGGACTTGAACCATGAACTTTCCCTAGTTTCTGTTTTTTGTGATCGCTCGTGGAGGAATTGGGTTTTTAGCTTTACGTTTCGACCCAAACTGCCTCTTTTTAGGAGAAAAATCCCCAGTTCTCATTTTGTGCAAGGAAGGCCAATTGCTAGAAAAGGCAGTTGGTTTCTTTCTTCAAGAAGGTGGGACTGCTTTTATATTCTATCATTCAGCCCTCAATCCGTTATTTTAGTCAGAAATCCCAGGGACCTTGACACAAATCCACAAAATATAAATGTGTACAGAATGTTGCCAAAATTTGAAAATAATGTATTAAATTTTTATTTTATTTGCAAAAGCCTTTTCTGTAAAAAGAAGAGTAAATCAGGCAAACCAGTATCCTAACCTGAAGAGAAGGGTAGGATGTTGATGGCTGCCATTCACCTTCAGCACACTTGCAACTTCCCCTCAACCAGGCCTAAATGAAGGCTGGGTTTTTGTTTTGTTTGCTCTTTTTTTTCCCCCCTTAAGTTGTAACCAACTGCGAACAAGAAATAAGTGGGCTTGTACGACTACTGCACTTGAACTATCAGCTGGAATTTTTTAGGCTATTTGAAACCTTAGAACAAGGGTGAAAACTGAAATAAAGCCCCTGGGATATTTAATTTCTTGCTGTGGTGCATTTGTGTTCATCTCTACTTGTTGGCCATACAAGGATATTTAGTCTTAATCACACAAGAGGATAAATGAAGGGTCCACACTTGTCTTAACTGATTTATCCTGTTTTTGTGTGTGTTATTTCACTTTGCATGAATGTTGGAAACATACTTTGTATTAACATTTTATAAAGTAGCATGAATCCAAGTGCTCATTTTAAGAAATTCGATGTACACATTTCATCTTTCAGGCTCAATGCAAAGCTCAGGATCCCCCCCCCCTTGTTTTAATGTAGAATTAACTGATTAGTACTTCCCTCTTTTTTTTCTTCCTTTAAGAGATCGTTAATAAAAATAATAGTATCTTGGATTTATTTAAAGTGTTCTTACATCAACAGAGCTTAAGTTACCTTTCATTTCATTCAACTGTAGCCATTCTAAGGGAATGAATAGAAAAACTGACCCATAGACAATTGTAAATAATAGCTTTTAATTTTCATGACTTTCTCATGCAGCTGTTTCATTCATGCTTACTCAGTCTCACTGAATCTCCATGATATAGAATGGAGTAAATATTATCACTGTTTAGTAAGGAACTGAGTCACAGAGGGGCACCTGGGTGGCTCAGTTGGTTAAGTGTCCGATTTCGGCTCAGGTCATGATCTCACCGTTCGTGGGTTTGAGCCTCACCTTAGGCTCTGTGCTGACAGTTCAGATCTGGAGCCTGCTTCAGATTCTGTGTCTCCCTCTCTCTCTGCCCCTCCTCCACTCATGCTGTGTCTATTTCAAAAATAAAATAAAAACATAAAAGAAAAATGAACCGAGTCACAGAAATTGAAGAACCAAAGTCAAAGAGATAACAGTTATCAGAGCTGGGTTTTAGATGCCAGCCACAAGGCCTTTTCTCCCTTCCTTTTTTTTTTTTTTTCATTTCATTAATTGAATGGCAATTTGATTTCCGAAAAAGTGAGATGTCACAAGTTCTAATATGTGGGCTCTTCTATCTCAGGGATAAATTTTGCTTCACTGTTTTTTCCTATTAGCACCCTTTTCTTTACATAGTTTTTCAGGGTGATCTCATCCACTCCTGCCTTCAACTACCCATCTCCTATTTGATGATTCCAAATGTTTTTCTCCAAATAATATCTATCACCTATAGAGCTATTTAAACAACTACTGGCAGTTTTAGCTGGGGTGCTATGTGCAGTGAAGACTCAACATAGCCAATACAAGTTCTACACATATCCCAACTTTTTTTTTCTCCTTTCATCCACTGAGATAGGGATATCTCAGTAAATAATATAACTCCCAAATTTATATCTCTAGCCCAGAAATACTAGGTTGCATCCTGTTGAACGTCTGTATCCAACATGAAAATTAGCACATCCAAAGCAGAACTCTTGATTTACTGTCCATAAACTTTTTCCTTCCCTATGTTATTGTAAATGTACTGACCAAAAGCCTAGGAGTTACTCTTGATTCTTTCCCTTACCCCTTAATAATCTATCGGCAAGTCCTGCCAACCTATCTTTTTTTTTTTTTAATGTTTATTTTTGAGAGAGAGAGAGAGAGACAGAGCATGAGTGGTAGAGGGGCAGAGAGAGAGGGAGACACAGAATCCGAAGCAGGCTCCAGGCTCTGAGCTGTCAGCACAGAGCCTGACTCAAACCCACGAACCATGAGATCATGTCCTGAGCCAAAGTTGGACACTTAACCAACTGAGCCACCCAGGCATTCCCCTATCTTTAAAATATACTTTTTGGAGTGCCTGGGTGGCTCAGTCATTTAAGTGTCCACTCTTGATTTTGGCTCAGGTCATGATCTAGTAGTTCATCAAGTCAAATCCTGCATCAGCCTCTACACTGACAATGCTGATTTGCTTGGAATTCTCTCTCTCTCTCCCTCTCTCCCCCTGTGCTAGTTCTCTATCTCAAAATAAATAAATAAACTTAAAAGTAAAATAAAATATACTTCTCGCCATCTCTGTTGCTGTTCTTATAATTTCTTACCTAGACTATTATTGTAACTTCTCAACTAATCTCTCCATTTCCATTTTACCCACTTATGATGGATTTCTTACTCAGCAATCAAAGTGATGTAAATAACCATAAATTATATTGTAGATTATATAGCATTACGTTTCTGCTTAAAACTTTCCATTAGTGGGGCGCCTGGGTGGCTCAGTCAGTTGAGCATCCGACTTTGGCTCAGGTAATGATCTCACGGTTTTTGGGTTCGAGCCCCGTGTTGGGCTCTGTGCTGACAGCTAGCTCAGAGCCTGGAGCCTGTTTCAGATTCTGAGTCTTCCCTCTCTCTCTGCCCCTCCCCTGCTCATGCTGTCTGTCTCTCAGAAATAAATAAAACATTTTTAAAAATTAAAAAATAAAACAAAAAGCCTTTCCATTAGCTTTCTAGCACACTTAGAATAAAATCCACACTTCCTCCCAAGGCCTCTAAAGTTCTATATTTCTGGCCTCTGCCTGCCTCTGACCTCATGGCCACATATCCTTCCTTTACTCTGCTCCAGTATCCTTGGCCTTGTTTTTCATATGCACCAAGGTCATTCCAGCCTTAAGTCTTTTGCACCTTTCTTTTTCTTGTCTCTAAACAGACTGATTCTGTTCAAATGTCATTTTGGAAAGGCCTTCTCTGACCTACCTGCTAAAAATACTTGTAATCATAAGATATTTTCAGATAGTGGTAGTTGCCATAAAATATTAGATGGGACAGTGGGAGGGAGATGAAAGTCAGGGAGCAGCAGCATTAGCCAGTAGAGGAGATTTGAATGATAAGAAGCCAGTATCTGAAATGGAATGGGAAGTATAAGGGTCTCTAGGTGGGAATGATCAAAAGAATACGAAGAAGGATGAAACACAGGAAGCAAAGAGGGGATTGGTGAGAGTTAAAGGTGAAGGCCAGATCCTTTAGTACTTTATAGGCCAGAATAAGAGTTATATTTTAAGTGCAGTGGGAAGCCATTGGAATGCTTTAAACAGGGAAATAAATTCAAGTTTTAAAAACTCATTTACTGGGGCACCTGGATGACTCAAGTCAGTTAAATGTCCAGCTTTTGATATTGACTCAGGTCATGACCCCAGAGTGGGTGGGATCCAGCCCCAAGTCAGCCTTGTACCCTGAACATAGAGCTTGTTTAAGATTTTCTGTCTGTCTCTCTCTCCCCTTCCCTTTCCTTTCCCCCTCTCCTCCTGCCCTTCTGCCTCTCTCCCTGCTTGTGTGTATGTGTACATGCATTCTTTCTCTCTCTCTCTCTCAAAAAAAAAACAAAAACAAAAAACCCCCAAACATGTTTACCCTTCACTCCTACTTAGAACCTTTTGATGTTTCATTGCCTTCAATAAAAATCCAACCTCTTTAGTTGGTTCTTTGAACCTTGACTTTATCGTCTCTTCAGCTTCATCTCAATTACTGTCTCCCTCTTCTTTAGCTATATAGAACCACTTATAGCTTCTAGAGTATCCTGTGTTCATTCTTTTAAAAAAAATTTTTTTTTAATGTTTTATTTATTTCTGATAGAGAGAGGCAGCGTGAGCAGGGGAGGGTCAGAAAGAGAGGGAGACACAGAATCTGAAGCAGGCTCCAGGCTCTGAACTAGCTGTCAGCACAGAGCCCGACACAGGGTCCGAACACAGGGCTCGAACCCACTAACCATGAGATCATGACCTGAGCCGAAGTTGGACACTTAACCAACTGAGCCACCCTCCTTGTTCATTCTTACTCCTGAGCCTTTGCACATGCTGTTTCCTCTGCTTAGAAGACTCCTACTTTCCCTTATTTTACCTGCTTAGCCCCTTAGGGACTTAGCTTTGTTATCACTGCCTTCAGGGAGCCTAGACTGATAGGCTCTGCTCAAAGCTGAGTGTCCCTCTTGTGTTCTATCTTGGTTCTGTTAATACAACCATGCTGTGTTAAAATTACCTGTTTACTTTAACTTTTTAAAAAAAAGTTTATTTATTTATTTTGAGAGAGCAAGTGAGAGAGAGGAGCAGAGAGACAGGGAGAATTCCAAGCAGTCTCCATGCATGGTCACCACAGACCTCGATGCAGGCAGGGCTCAAACTCAAAAAACCCTAAAATCATGACCCTCAGGTCAAGAGTCAGATGCTCAACTGACTGAGCCACTCAGGTGCCCCTACTTTTTTTACTTTTAATATACAAATTATTTTAGGGTTGATGCATAGTATCTTGGTTAACCTTGTGTTTGATGCTTGCTCCAGAGGAGGTGCTCAAGTATTTGCTAATGTATCCAACCTTAAAGTGATACTTAAATTTCCTCTCAAATATTACAGTATATTTTTGAAAAAGTATATCCTCTTAGCTCCATTCCAAGGTAGAGGTTGTATAGTAAATGCTCACTCTCCCATGAGGGGTTATTCTAATAATACATCTAATGAATGATAATCAATTCACCTTTTTAAAAAACTGACAAAATAATGACACAAATAATATGAATGGTCTTTATACAGAATTAAACTTTGTAGAAAACTCACCACCACCTGGGGTCCTGCTTCCTCTCCTGACATACCTCCTCATCATTCGCATTTATAAATGATACTTGCCAAATTACACTTGATTTATAAAGACAAAACTTTTTTGACTTTGTCTAAAACAATTCATGTTACCTTGTAATTTCAGACTTTAAAATTTTTTGTTATATTTAAATCTGTGATGTTATATGATATGGTAGCCACTAGCCAAATGTAGCCGCTGTGGCTAGTCTAAGTTGCAAAAAGTTTCAAAGACTTAGTCCCAAAAAAAAAAAAAAAAAGGTAAAACAATCTCTTTAGTAATTTAACAGCACCTGAGTGGTTCAGTTGGTTGAGCATTCAACTCTTGATTTCAGCTTCCCCAGGATCCTGGAATGGAGCCCCATGTTGGTTTCCATGCTGAATGAGGAGCCAGCTTGAGATTGTCTGTCTGTCTGTCTGTCTCTCTCTCTCTCTCCCTCTCTCTCCCCCCTCCCTCTCCCTCCTCCCCCCTTCTCTGCCTCTCTCTTCCTCTCTCCCTCCCTCCCTCTCTCTTTCCCCCCACTCTCTCCCTCCTTTCCTCCTTTCCTCCCTCTCTCTCTCCCTCTGCCCCTCTCCTCTGCTTGCACTCGCTCTATGTAAAATTTTTTAAATTTTAATATTGATTACAGTTCAAATAACGTTTTGGGTATATTGTTATGATGAAAATTATTGTTTGTTTCTCTCCCTCTCTTTCTCTCTCTTTTTTTAAAGAGGCTTCATGCCTGGTGCGAAGCCCAGTGTGGGGCATGAAGTTATGACCCTAAGATCGCAAGACCTGAGTTGAAATCAAGAGTTGGACACTTGACTAACTGAGCCACCCATGAGCCTCATTCTATTCTTATGTGGCTACTAGAAAAATTTGAATTGCACATGTGATTTGCATTGTTTCTATTGGCCAAGGCTGATTTAAATAATAAGATAAATAGCACCAAGTTTCACTTTCATGTACAAATAAAACTACTTGGTCTCTGAGTCTATATACCTAAGGTTATTATGTGTAAATATCTATTAGTTTCAGTAACTTAGTATACTGTTTCAGTTTGGGAAGATAAAAATTCTGGAGATGGTGGTAATAGTGTAGAATAATGTGAACATGCTTAATGCCATGGAACTGTACACTTAAAATGGTTAAACTAGATATTATGTTAAGTATATTTGACCATAATTAAAAATAACTCACAGGACATTTTAACAAAGTATTTTAATTTGATCCTGTTGACAGCTCCCTCCTTGAAATTCTAACCTTAGTTTCTAGAATACATCTCATAGGTTTTTCTTTTTATTTCTCTGGCTCTTTCCCTTTCTTTATCATGGATCCTTTAAGTTAGTGTTATCTCTTTGGCTCTTTTATTACTTCTTATACTGCACTAATTTTCAAGGCTTCCACTAAAGCTTATTCATTTTTGAGAGAGAGAGAGACAGCGTGAACAGAGGAGGGGCAGAGAGAGAGGAAAACACAGAATCCTAAGCAGGCTCCAGGCTCTGAGCTGTCAGCACAGAGCCCTACACAGGGCTCGAACTCACAAACCACAAGATCATGACTTGAGCTGAAGTCGAATGCTTAACTGACTAAGCCATCCAGGCGCCCCAGTTTTTTGTGTTTTTTTTTTTCCTGGTAAACTCTCTGTCCAACTTGGGGCTTGAACTCATGACATGACCCTGAGACCAAGCCTTACATTCTCTACTGACTGAGCCAGCCAGGTACCCTTTAAGGACTAGAACTTTAATTCTAACAATCTTTTGTATATCCCATTTAGTTGTTCCCTTGAGACCTTAAATTCAATGTTTCTAAAACTGGTTTTGTTTTTTTCCCTGCACCTGTGCTTCCTCCTGTGTTAACTCTTTTGGTGAATGGCCTCAAACTCTACCCTGTATAGAGGCCACTTTTGACTTATCTATCTCCTCCACTAACCTGTCTATCACCTCTCCCAGAGATTGCTTCTGGTGTGTAGTGTGGCACATTATAGGTGCCCAGTAAATGTTTGTTGAACACATTTTCTAGTCCTCAACAAACTAGAATTCTTAGAATTTCTAGACTAGAATTCCTCATCCTCTGTGGTAGAATATAGACTTTGTACTATATTCTTACATGCTCTTCTGTGCTGGTTTGTACCAAATCATCGAATTCAAGTTCATTTCATTCAGAATCCTAAGATACTATTGCCCTGCTTAATTACTGTATCTCCTTTTAATATCTTTTTTTTATTGGTCCTAATACTCAATATATGTAATTTTCACTAACATTTTATCGAATTTTCATTGTGGAAAACTTCAAGCATATAAAAGAAGGGAAAATTGTATATCAGTTGTCCATTTCACCCAACAATGATCAATTCATGGCCCTCTTCCTCTCAACTCATGTTACTTTGAAGCTAATTCCAGGCAATTGCATTTTTTTAAGCTTTTTATTTTTAAGTAATCTCTACACCAAATGTGGGGCTTGAACTCATAACCCTGAGATCAAGAGTCACATGTTCTACCAACTGAGCCAGCCAAGCACTCTGACTTTGAGGCAAATTCCAGTCATCATTTCACCCATAAATATCAGCATTTTATCTGCAAAGCATAAAGACTTTTAAATTATCACACCTAAAAATAATTTTTTTTTTTCAATTTAAAAAATCTTGGGGGGTGCCTAGGTGACTCAGTCAGTTAAGTGTCCAACTTTGGCTTAGGTCATGATCTTACAGCTTATCAGTTTGAGCCTCTCATTGGGCTGTGTGTTGGTAGCTCAGAGTCTGGAGCCTGCTTTGGATTCTCTGACTCTCTCTCTGCCTCTCCCTTGCTCCTGCTCTGTCTCTCTCTGTCTCAAGAAGAAAAGAAATGCTAAAACAAAATTTTTAATGAAAAAATAAATTTTTAAAACTTTTTGTAATTTTTTGTATTTTAGAGAAAGAGTGTGCATGTGAGCGAGGAAGAGAGAGAGAGAGAGAGAAAGAATCTTAAGCAGGCTCCATGCTCAGTACAACCCTTGGATCATAATCTGAGCTGAAATCAAGAGTCAGATGTTCAACTGACTTAGCCATCCAGGCATCCCTAAAATAATTTCTTAATATTAAATGTCTAGTCTGTGTTTAAATTTTCCCAGTTTGTCATATATAGTTTGCTAATAGCTTTTAATTTTGTTCTTTTTGGGTTTTGTTTTGTTTTCATCAGAATCCAGTGTAAGACCATAGATTATCCTTGATTGATAGGACTCTTAAGTCTTTATTATAGGTTTCTCCTCACCCCCTTTTTTTTTCCTTTGGAATTTATTTGTTGAAGATACTGTTCTGTAGCCAAGACTAGATCAACACTGCCCAATAGAAATAAAATGCAAGCCACATGTAGAATTTATAGTTTTCTGGTAACCACATTACATAAAGTAAAAAAAAGAAATAGGTGAAATTAATTTTTAATAATATATTTTAACTCATTATATCTAGATATTGTCATTTCTACATATAATTAACATAAAGTTATTAATGGATATACATTTTCAGGTACCAGATATTCAAAATCCGATGTGTATTTTATACGTAAAGCTCATATCAATTTAGACTAAACAGATTTCAAGTGTTCAATAGCTGCATAAATAATGGCTACCATATTGGGCAGGGCAGATCTAGATTTTGCATATTGGATGCCTGTGGTGTCATTTAGTATGTTTTTCCCTTTTAAATCAGTAACATGTATTTAGATTTTTCTTCCATTTTTAAACAGAAGGATACAATGAATGTCAACATTAAAACTAATTTTATCAACACATTTGATAAATTCAACTTTAGGGAATTTTTTACAAATGAAATTATCTCTTTAAGGGTTAAAAACTTTTTATTTGTATTTTAGTGCCAGTCCAGAGGAATATAATACAGTTGTACAGAAGCCAAGACAAATTCTATGTCAGTTCATTGACCGAATACTTACAGATGTAAATGTTGGTAAGAAACAATTATTTCTTACATAAATTTTATAAATTGTTTTCTTTTCTGTATGTACATTATGCTAGCATTTTTCTCCATGTAGTTCTAAATGTAGAGTTAGTACTTAAGATAGTTATTGTTTTCAAACAAATTATTTATAATATTAACTTTTTTTTGAGACTGCATGCACTGTGTGCATACGGGGGAGATGGAGAGGGAGAGAGAGAATCTTAAGCAGGCTACACACCCAGCATGGAACCCAACATAGGGCTCAATCCCATGATCCTGGAATTATGACCTGAGCCAAAATCATGACTCAGATGCTTAATCGACTGAGCCACCCAGGCACCCCTACAATATTAACTTACTACATAATGTGACTGAAGCATTTAAAATAATTCTATTTTTCTGCTTGTTATCTAGATTTTCTGTTACTTTCTGTGGAGTTCTTTGATATATGATATTATAATAGATATAAAATAGTTGGCCATTTCTAATGATATGGACCCTATTTTAGCGAGGTTTTTCACTAGGGGTTGAGAAACAAATACCATTTAAAAACTCTTCAAGAGTTGGTGACTTTGTGGGAGATAATAAGATCCAGTGAGTTGTTGAAACAACTATTTCCTTTTTAAAAAAAAAATTTTTTTTAATGTTTTATTTATTTCTGAGAGAGAGAGAGAGACAGCATGAGCAGGGGAGGGTCAGAGAGAGAAGGAGACACAGAATCTGAAACAGGCTCTAGGCTCTGAGCTAGCTGTCAGCACAGAAACCGATGTGGGACTCAAACCCACAGGCCGTGAGATCATGACCTGAGCCGAAGTCGGATGCTTAACCGACTGAGCCACCCAGGTGCCCCGAAACAACTGTTTCCGGTTTGTGGCAGTCTAGAAGACAAATATCACCAACCTGGTGAGGCAGTGTCGCATTTGTCATATCTGTTAAAATTACTCAGAAGAGGTAATAATAAAGTAGCATTTGGCTAATGGTTTATATATTTAATTTCAAACTTGGCACAGATTTTATGATTTAGAATAGTCATTTAGCCTTCTTTTTTCAGTCAATAAAATTATGAGTTGCTGAAAAATAACAAAGGACCACTGAGTACTTGCATAATGTGTTTTCATGTGGTATTCCCTCTCTTTAGACCACTTGCCCTTCACCTCTCTGACTAGCTTTTCATCATCTAGGAATCTGTTCTTTCACAGCATCTTCCCAGACACTAATTTCCTGTATTGTGGATTAGTGCAGTTAACATACTATAATTATTAGCTTATTTGTCTGATTCCCTCACCTGTTCAGGTGAAGTATTTTTCCCCCCCTCAGATTTTGGTACAGTGCCAGACATATTGTAGGCCTGTAATATGTATTTGGTGAATGGATATATATTAGATGGAATGTGCATGATTTTTAAACATTTAAAATTAGGAAGATAGGACCATAGAGTTTAGCCCCATCAGTTTATCCTGAGCACTGTATTGGACACAATTCTGGTCACCAAAGTAGTTTTTTAAGAAATGAACTGTCATTTCATTTGTCATGACTCTTTAAGATGAATTTTTTATTCTTTTAGTTGCTGTAGAACTTGTAAAGAAAACCGACTCCCAGCCAACCTCTGTGATGTTGCTTGATTTCATCCAGCATATAATGAAATCTTCTCCACTTATGTTTGTAAATGTGAATGGAAACCAAGGGCAAAATGAGGCCAAAGGCAGTTGTATTGGTAAGTCCTACTATTTGTGCATTCATTTGCAACTGGTTTTATGAAATTTACCCTCTTCTCTTCTAAATTATAACAGATACATTTTATTTGTATTTTGGTCAAATTTGGTATAAATGTGAAGGAGCAAAATGGTAATGGTTAGTTTTGTTTTATGCATCCTTATTGTTTTCTTTCATTTTAAACTAGAAACCCAAGATGGGACGGAAATGATCAAATTTGTTTATTTGCCATTGGACACTTAAGCAGTTTGCTTTTTTCTGTTTTTGATAATCCCTTTCTTCTAGCATTAGCAATCTGTGGCCCACAGCCCTCCTGCCTGGTTTTATAAACAAAGTTTTATTGGAAAACCCATGCTTTTACTTAATATTTACTTGTCTGTAACTACTAGAAAGGCAACATTGAGTAGTTGACTTGGAAGCCATAAGGCCCTCACGCCTAAAATATTTCCTATCTTGCCCTGTAAGAAGAACAATTCCTAGATACTGAAGCTTTTTTCTAGGCTTTATCCTTATTGTTCCTACTACTTTTGTCCTTTTATTGGCCTCCTCGTAAAGAGATGTAAGCTAGCATCTTTTTTTCTGTACAATGCATAGAGTATTAAGCATTTAAAAAAAATTTTTTTTTAATGTTTTTATTTATTTTTGAGAGAGAGAGAGACAGAGCAACAGAGTGTGAGTGGATGAGGGGCAGAGAGAGAGAGGGGACACAGATCCAAAGCAGACTCTAGGCTCTGAGCTGTCAGTACAGAGCCTGATGAAGGGGTGGAATTCAGGAACCGTAAGATCATGACCTGAGCTGAAGTCAGATGCTCAATTGACTGAGCCATCAGGCGCCCCTACAATTTTTTATTTGAATTTCAGTACTCAACTTTGATAGTGTGTTCTCCAAAAAGTCTTTTGTGACTAGTACTTCTGACTGCCTGTCCTAACACTGGCTTAGTTGATCCTTTTTTATGCTCTGTTAGTAGAGTGTTCTGTATTTCTTCTATTACAGTGGTTACTAAGCTGTATTATAAATACCTGTTTGTCTATGTCCTTTTTTTAAAAATTTTAAAAAAATGTTTATTCACTTAGAGAGACAGAGCATGAGCAGGGGAGGGGCAGAGAGAAAGGGATACACAGAATCTGAGGCAGGCTCCAGTCTCTAGGCTCTGAGCTGTCAGCACAGAGCCTGACATGGGGCTCTAACTCAGGTACTGGGAGATCATGACCTGAGCCAAAGTCAGCACTTAACCGACTGAGCCACCCAGGCACCCTGTCTATATCCTTTTTTTTTTCTTTTTTTTTAATACATATAGTTGGTTTCTATATAACACCCAGTGCTCATCCCCACAAGTGCCCTCCTCCATGTCCATTCTGTATTCTTTACTACACTTTTTTAAACAACAGGTCACAACCCATTAATAGATTATGAAGATAAAATATAATAGATTAGAAAATATAATACATTACATGTAATAAATACTGTTTCATGAAACTTTTGTTTCATATATTTAAATAAAATAAATATGCATATGTAAACTGGGTCATGATATAAAATGTATCTTAGTTGTGATCAAAAAGTTTTAGAAACTATATTACCAGATTAATGAGGACTATGATTTGTTTTTGTGCACCTGGGACAGAGTTGGCACTCAATAAATATTTGTTGAAGGAATGAGAATAGTAACCATTTGTTGAACTTCAAGCACTGTGCTGAGAATTTCACATATATCATCTTGATTCTCATGGTAACCCTCATTATTCCCTTCTCATATATAAAGTTTACAGACGTTCAGAGGGATGAAAAGTTCACACAACCAATAAGTAAAAAGCTAGGACTTTGACTCGAAAATTGGTATTCTAAATTGCTATTATTTCCATGTGTGAGGAATGTTTTAGACTATTTTGTTAGTGAAGCTTATACTTTAAAAATGAATCAGCAGGGGCACCTGGATGGCTCAGTTGGTAAGCATCTGACTTTGGCTTAGGTCATGATCTCACGGTTTGTGAGTTCGAGCCCTGTGTTGGGCACTGTGCTGACAGCTCAGACCTGGAGCCTGCTTCAGATTGTGTCTCCCTCTCTGCCCCTCCCCCACTCACACTGTCTTTGTCTCTCAAAAATAAACATTAAAAAGTATTTTTAATGAATCATTAAGCATTTAACAAATCAATTAACATTTCTGATGGACTTATTTAACATCTTTTTTATTTTAAAGCATTCAGTAATTGGATCATAACAAGACTTCTGCGGATTGCAGCAACTCCATCCTGTCATACATTACACAAGAAAATCTGTGAAGTTATCTGCTCATTATTATTTCTTTTTAAAAGCAAGAGTCCTGCAATTTTTGGAGTACTGACAAAGGAATTACTGCATCTTTTTGAAGATGTGATTTGCGTCCATAAAAGAAATGCAGTGGGGCACTTTGTTGAATGGCCAGTGGTAGTGAGCCAGTTTTTAAGTCAATTAGATGAACATGTGGGATATTTACAACCAGCTCCTTTGCAATTCATGAACATGCAAAATTTAGAATTTATTGAAGTTACCTTATTAATAGTTCTTATTCGTATTATTCCAATTGTGTTTTTTAGAAGGCAAGAACTCTTACTTTGGCGGATAGGTTGTATTCTGCTAGAGTATGGTAGTCCAAAAATTAAATCCTTAGCAATTAGCCTTTCAACTGAACTCTTTGAGCTTGGAGGATTACCAGCACAACCAGCCAGCACTTTTTTCAGGTCATTTTTGGAATTATTAAAACATCTTGTAGAGATGGATGCAGACCAGTTGAAACTCTGTGAAGAGCCATTATCAAAGCTGATAAAAACACTATTTCCCTTTGAAGCAGAAGCTTATAAAAATATTGAACCTGTCTATTTAAATATGCTGCTGGAAAAACTCTGTGTCATGTTTGAAGATGGTGTGCTATTGCGGCTTAAGTCTGATTTGCTAAAAGCAGCTTTGTGCCACTTACTGCAGTATTTCCTTAAATATGTGCCAGCTGGGTATGAATCTGCTTTACAAGTCAGGAAGGTTTATGTGAGAAACATTTGTAAAGTTCTTGTGGATGCACTTGGATTTCAGGTAGATGCAGAGGTAAGTCATTTTTATGGTTATCTGATAGGTATGTATTTTGTTTGTAACTTAAGTGTATGCATATATGTAAGATGTAATCATGAGAAAATAGATTATCTTTAATAATACTGTATATTCAGAATAGAATGATTTTCACGATCCACTTTGGCTCTTATTATGGACTTTTACTTTGATTTGAGAAGGATTTGTTCACTAAGTTGGTAATAAACTGCCAATGGGGTAGCAGGTTTTAAAGTAAGATTTGTGAAATGTAAGCCTGTTTAGTGCATTGTAAATTAAAATGGGGTCAGTTATCAACTTAATTACAAAAACTTTGAGCACTCATCTAGATTTTATCTTTGACACATTATAATCAATCACTTTTAGGAAACCTATGAGTATATGGTACTAGTCATGCCAAATTATGCCTTTTTTCTTATTTGGATTGTGAGAGACAAGCAATACAATAAAATGTGCAGTAACTTGAATAAATATTTTAACTATAAGTCTTGCTGGATTTGTAGTATGAAAGAGTTTAGTAATTCCCTTATAGAGTTTTTCTTTGTAGTATTTTGATGGAAGGAAAAACAGATTAGAGAATTCATCTTAAGACTTTTAAGATATAGAACCATAGGTTGCAGATATAGAACCACATATATGTCTACTTATAGATTGTGAAATTATATAGGTTAATTTAGGTCTTTGTTTTACTGGATAAGACTCTGAAAATAGTTTATTAGAAAACTTACAACCTAATGAATTTTTGCAGTCTGTGCAGTCTCATTTTCTGAGAGATAGTTTTTTGAAATTATATTTACTTTCTCAGTATTTGTTGGGCCCACTTTATGCTGCCTTAAAGATGGAAAGTATGGAAATCATTGAGGAAGTTCATTGCCAAATTCAACAGGAAAACCTCAGCAGTGACAGTGATGTAATATCATCCAAAAGGCGTCGACTCAGCTCATCTCTAAACTCTTCCAAAAGACCACCAAAACAGATTGAGGAGTATGACCTTCATTCAGTTTATATTTAGTCATTTAATAAGATTTTATTTACCTTTTGTTAAGTGCTTTGACTTAATATATACCATTCATTCTTTCTAAATATAGTCAAAGAAATGCTTCAAATATTTTAATACTTGTTGTAACCCGTTCTAGTATGAAAGATAACATGCCTACATATGGTTACTTAAAAGATTGTTTAAGTTTTTACTTGCCTGTCTAATTTAACTTTTTAGTATCTGAAAAATTTCTGAGATTGCATATCTATGAGCAGTTTCAAATATGTTAACAAATAAACTTTCTATATAATGTGATCAAAGAATTCCCATATTTCATTTAGTCCTGAAGGTTGTTTTAAAGCTATTGTACTATAAATTTCAGTAGTTGGCATTACATGTTATCTATTGTTTTAAATATTATTCACATTTGAACCAAACTTATATTAAATATGAATATCTTTATACTATGGTTATAATTAATTGCAGAATTAAACATGTGGATATGAACAAAAAGAGCATTTTATGGAGTGCACTGAAACAGAAAGGTGAATCCCTTCAGATTTCCCTTGAAGATGGTAGTCTAAAGAATCCTGTTATCGAGACTTTAGAAGGAATCATGGTCATCCTACAACTGACTGCTCTATGTACTGTTCATTGTTCTCATCAAAACATGAACTGGTAAAACAATTTGTATTTTCTGTGTGGGTTTTCTTTAATAAATGTGGATGTATTGTTTTAGGAGACCTCATTATTTTTTTTTTTATAAATAATATTTTAATGCAGTATTTCTTTTTTTTTTTAATGTTTTATTTATTTCTAGGAGAGAGAGAGACAGCGTGAGCAGGGGAGGGTCAGAGAGAGGGGGAGTCACAGACTGAAACAGGCTCCAGGCTCTGAGCTGGCAGTCAGCACAGAGCCCGACGCGGGGCTCGAACCCACGAACCGTGAGATCATGACCTAAGCGAAAGTCGGACGCTTAACCGACTAAGCCACCCAGGCGCCCCAAGAGACCTCATTATTCACTCAGTTTGTGTGACCTGAGAACATAGATTTTTCAGTGAATAGAAAGGAAATTTGTTTTTTTATTGAGCAACTGCTAAATGCTAGGTACTGTATTAAGTAATGTATATATATTATTTAATCTTTACAACAGTTCTGTAAGGTAAATGCTATTATGCCTACTTTACAAATTAGAAATTGAGGTTTAGAGAAATTAAGACTTGTTGGTTTGTAAATTAGTCCCATGTGCACAGGGCAAGGAGAGACCAAAGAAAGAGGCAGACCACTCCAGATTGGTAGGTGGTAGGTTTCATAAGCAAGGGAACTTACTGTAGAAGCCTTGTCTTGGGCACCTGTGAAAGACAGATTGATCTCTCAGCTTGCTTTCCAGAATCTTAGAAATTTATATGGAAGATTTAGTGGGATTAAGTTATGTATTCAGTCCAGGTGGTCTCAACAACACCTTACTTTCTCCAGGCTGTCTCTGGAACAGTTCTCACTATGAGACCAGTAGGTAGATTATATATTCTAAGGACAGGAGAAGAAGGGGTGAGGAGCCTCTGATGTTCTGGGTCCAGCCTGAGGGTAAACTGGTGTTCCCTTCCTCTTAATTACTTCTTCTTATAAGACTTTGAACTTTCCTGGGCACATATAATTAGAAAATAGCAGAACACATTTTTGTATAACTCAAAAGTCATTGTTCTTTTAGTCAAACATTTAATCATAAGAGCATTTCCTTTTGATAGTAAGAGTAGGGATTTAGAACTCCTTAGAAGTATATTTTCAGTTTAGTACTTTTAATAATGGGTTAATTATTTTATCAGAAAAAATAAGTGTGAGTTATCTCTTAAGATACAGTCTTATTTGTACTGACAAGTTATAGGCCAGGACTCTGTTAATTTTTAACATAGTCATTTATTCTGTATTTTCTGACTCTTTTAATTAGCCAATACAAAATTATGAATGAGATTTTAGAGAAACTGTATTACTTCAGATTGTATTACATTTAGAATTTGAAACAACCTTAAGGAATAACTAATTAGGCTGCAAGCTATTCTATTGTTAAGAAAGGGTTTACTAAGCCAGTTAATAATTATGCAAGGATGTCTTTAATTTTTGGGTCTTGGGATACTGCATTTGAATATCGTAGATTAATTTTAATTACCAGATCCTATGAATGATTTAGAGTGACGTAAAGAGACTAAGCTTAATAATGGCATATTAATTGATTTGCATATTACTTTGAATTGGCTTAAAGTTGTGTTAGTTTTATACTCACCATTTCTTTGACTTACTACATTATTAGGTCGGACTATAACAAAATTTATTGTAATTCTGTGTCTTAAAAATATATTAACTACAGGCATAATTTCAAGGACTGCCAACAGAAGTGTGAGAAGAAACCTTCAGTAGTGATAACTTGGATGTCTTTGGATTTTTACACAAAAGTGCTTAAGAGCTGTAGGAATTTGTTAGAATCTGTTCAGAAACCTGACCTGGAGGCAGTTATTGATAAAGTTGTGAAAATATATGATGCTCTGATTTATATTCACAGTGAGTATAAGTAAACAGTAGAACAAAACAACCTTTAAAGGTCATCAGTATAGAATATAACTATTAAATTTTTTATTTGAGAATTTCTGAAGAATGCTGTGATCCTTTAGAAAATGTATGGATATGTGTCTTTATAAAGTCACATTTAGTTTCTTTGGGTCTACAGACCTCAGAACATCATCTCTGTGTTGAAAGTCTTTGTTTATTGAATGCTATAATTCCACTTGATGTTTAGAACATCTATTTTTACTGAGAAAAAAGACACAGATAAGTATGATTAAGGAAAAGGCTGTAATTAATTGCCTGTTGTGTGTTTCTGTAGTAAAAGCTTCATTTGAAGATCATATTCTGGAAGATTTATGTGGGATGCTCTCACTTCCATGGATTCATTCCCATTCTGATGATGGCTCTTTAAAGTTGACTACATTTGCCACTAATTTTCTAGCATTAAGCCAGAGGATTTCAGATAGCTACTGTAAGTGGTCACAGAATTCTATGTATGTGGTTTCTCTCTACATGGGACTAACACATTGCTGTTTTTTTCCAGTAATTTAAAAAAAGGTACATTTTTAACAATTCAAAAAGTAATTAGACAGCTAAAAACTAACAAATTGAAAAAATTGTAGGATTTGCACACCCCAAGTATTCTGACACATTGTTCTCCAAAGATGCAGTTCCAGTTTACATTCCTCTTAGCAGAATATGAGAGAGTTTCTATTGACTCACATCCCTCACATCCTCACTTTGTCAGAGTTTAAAATGTTTGCTGTCAAAAAAAGAAAAAAATGTTAAGGTAACTAAAAGAGCTTTTTTTTAAAGCTATCTGATGGGTGTGATTTTTTAGTTGCATTTCTCTGGTTACCTAGTAAGATTGTACATAGACCTTTTTCAGTGCATGTGCTGTATTTTTTTAAAAGGAGCTTTTAATTAAATATTATATGTATTTGAAATGCTACTTGAGTTTACATCAAAGAATGTATATATATGTGAAATGAATGTGTATATTTGTGTGTATATAAATTAAAATTAACATTTAGAAATCCTTTTTAATAGACTTAATTTTTTCAGCACCACAGGCAGAGTCACGGTGTGTGTTTCTTCTGACTTTGTTTCCAAGAAGAATATTCCTTGAATGGAGAACAGCAGTTTATAGCTGGGCCTTACAGAGCTCCCATGAAATAATCCGGGCTAGTTGTGTTCATGGATTTTTTATCTTATTGCAGCAGCAGAATTCTTGTAACAGAGTTCCCAAGATTCTTATGTATGTATTAATGTTTTAATTTGAATATCTAACTTGATAGGAAAGATCATACTTTATGCAAATATATGTATATTGCTGAGTATATACAGCTAATGCTGCTTTTAGTTTTAGAATTTAAGTTTTCTTCCTTCTAGAATTTGTCTTACCATTACTTTTGCCCCAAATTAAGCAAGACTGTTTAGACCATAAAATTAAGTAAGGTTTAGTCAGTACCTTTTTTTTTTTCCCCAGAGATAAAGTCAAAGATGATTCTGATTTTGTCAAAAAAGAATTTGCCTCTATTCTTGGTCAACTTGTCTGTACTCTTCATGGCATGTTTCATTTGACAAGTTCTTTAACAGAACCTTTCTCTCAACATGGACCGATTGACTTACTCTGTAAGAGCCTAAAAGTCACTTCTCAACATGAATGTTCATCTTCACGACTAAAAGCTTCTGTTTGCAAGCCATTTCTTTTCCTCCTGAAAAAAAAAACACCTAGCCCAGTGAAACTTGGTGAGTGATTTGTTATGACCTATTTAAATTTAAAATTGTTTTTTAAGTTTATTTATTTTTGAGTGAGAGAGAGAGTGGGAATGGGCAGAGAGGGAGAGAATCCCAAGCAGGCTCTGCACTGTCAGCACGTAGCCTGATGTGGGTCTGGAACTCACGAACCATGAAATCATGACCTGAGCTGAAATCAAGAGACGGACACTTTACCAGCTGAGTCACCCAGGTGCCCCTGATTTATTTAATATTTTAAAACCTCTTCAAACTCTTTTTTTTTTTTAATGTTTGTTTATTTTTGAGAGAGAGCGAGCGAGCGAGCAGGGTAAGGGCAGAGAGAAAGAGGGAGACAGAGGATCCCGAGCAGGCTCTGTGCTGACAGCAGAGAGCCCAATGTGGAGCTCAAACTCACTGTGATCATGACTAGTGCCAAAGTCAAATGCTTAACTGAGCCACCCAGGTGCCCCTAAACTCTCTTTTTGAAATCAGTAATTAGCCTGAAGGCTTAAAAAATTAGACTTACTTGATAGATTAAGGGTTCATGTAATGGTTATTTATAAATAAGTGGTCTGGTATTAGACTGCATCACAGCACTAACAAGGGAAAATTTTTGGATTTCTAAATATTCATGTGATTTGATAGCCTACTTGGGCGTACCTGGTGTTTGGTTCCATATCATGAGGTTCAGTATTCCCTATCTTCTTTAGGGAGACTGGGAAAGCTTCTTAATGTGTCTGCTGCCACTACCTTGGACCTTTTGGAACTTCAAATAATTGGAAACATTGCCCTACTCAGGACTATATGTAGATTGTATCTTCATAGCCACTTTTCCAATGATGATGGTGTATAAGTTTGTTGGGAGCATGAGATTTACACAGATACTTAGAAGATCCATTTTTTGGGGGTAGAAAGTTGAAACTTGTTCTCAAATTTTCAAAATAATTTATAATAGGTAGTTTCTAGGACTCCCTAAATCTTGTAATACAGGATTAACAGTAAAGCTATGATTGCCGTTAGTTCATAGTTCTTTAGATTAGTGAAATGTGCTTTTTAAGTCTATCTCTGTAAAATATGATGATCTACAAAATCTAAGTGGTCATTTTATAACTTAAAAATTCTAGGGTCCCCTGGGTGGCTCAGTTGATTGAGTGTCTCAGGTCTTGATCTTGAAGGTTGGTGTGCTCAAGCCCTACATGGGGCTTGCTGCTGTCGGTCAGTCAGCCGAGAACTCACTTCCAATCCTCTGTCCCCCTCTCTCTGCCCCTCCTCCACTTGTACTCTCCCCCAAATAAATGAATTTTTAAAAAATTTTAGAATTGGAGTGCGTGGGTTAAGCATATGGCTTGGGTTCAGGTCATGATCACAGTTCATGGGTTCAGGCCCCACACCAGGCTCTGTGCTAACAGCTTGGAGCCTAGACCTGCTTCCAATTCTACGTCTCCCTCTCTCTCTGCCCCTCCCACACTCTCTCTGTCTCTCAAAAATGAATAAACGTTAAAATTTTTAATTCTAGAATTTATTTTAGATTTAAATTTATAACTTTTATTGACTGTAAATTTAAATTTGTAAATATTCATAGTAGTCTTCCACAATTCTGTGTGCCATACTAATTGAAATATTGACATTATAAGCAAGTTAGATTTCTTTGTATATTGTTTATTGATAATATTTTTACTGTAAAACTTTGATATTTGATGTATTAGTTACTATATGCTCTCGCCTTTTAGCTTTCATAGATAATTTATATCATCTTTGTAAGCACCTTGAATTTAGAGAAGATGAAACAGATGTAAAAACAGTTCTTGGAACTTTATTAAATTTAATGGAAGATCCAGACAAGGATGTTAGAGTGGCTTTTAGTGGAAATATCAAGCATATATTGGAATCCTTGGACTCTGAAGATGGATTTATAAAAGAGGTTGATAGTTTTTATTTTTAAACACTTGTATCTTCATTAACCTGGCTCTAAACTAATTTAACTAATTAATTTTATTATTCTAGCTTTTTGTCTTAAGAATGAAGGAAGCATACACACATGCTCAAATCTCAAGAAATAATGAGTTGAAGGATACCTTGATTCTTACAACAGGGGATATTGGAAGGTATGTTTGGCAGTGTTTGTATACTTCCTTTTTTATTGGCTAGTTGTTAAAAATGGTAATATGATAGATGTAATATTATAGAAAAAATGTGATATCAACATGAATCTTTTTATGGATTTCCATTTGTATTTGAGATTTTGATGATAATTTTTTAAAAATTTTTTAGGGCAGCAAAAGGAGACTTGGTACCTTTTGCACTTTTGCACTTATTGCATTGTTTATTATCCAAGTCAGCATCTGTCTCTGGAGCAGCATACACGGAAATCAGAGCTCTGGTTGCAGCTAAGAGTGTTAAACTGCAAAACTTTTTCAGCCAGTATAAGAAACCCATCTGTCAGGTGAGAGTCAGCATTGTTTTTAATTATAGGAAATAGCAATACTTTCAAGAGTTAAAAAACAAACAAACAAACAAAAACACCCCAGAAAAGCAAAAAAAAAAAAAATTTATATGTTTTATTTATCTTGCTTTAAAGATATATTCAGTTTATTTAAGAGAACCTAAAATTTATAAGTTGTATATTTTATGATCCTGGTCTAAAGATGTATATTGTGAATGGGAGAGGGGAATATCTTTTGGTAATATGTTGAATTATTATGCTCTCTTAGTAATCTATTAAGAAATGCTTTTCTTGGGGAGCCTGGGTGGCTCCTTGGTTAAGCGTCCAATTCTTGATTTCAGCTCAGCTCATGATCTCATGGTTCCGTGAGATCATGCTTCATATTGGGCTCTGTGCTGACAGCATCGAGCCAACTTGGGATTCTCTCTCTGCCCCTCCCCTGGTGGAATGGATGTGAGTGTACATGTGCATGTGTGCGCTCGCTCTCTCTCTAAATAAATAAATAAAACTTTAAAGGAAAGAATACTTTTCTTTTTGGGCCTTGGTGGCTTAGTCGGGTAAGAATCTGACTCTTGATTTCGGCTCAGGTCATGATCTCACGATCTTGAGATCTAGCCCTAAGTTGGGCTCTGTACTGACAGCTCGAGGCCTGCTTGGGATTTTCTTCCCCTCCCCTGCTCTCTCTCTGTTTCAAAATAAATAAACTTTAAAAAATGCTTTTCTTTTTTTAGCCTTTCTTTTACTGATAAACTTTTTATGGCTTGATGTTATGGATAAGGCACTTAAGTTTCTATGTAAGTGATGAATTGCTATATTCTACTCCTGAAATCATTGTTACACTATATGTAACTAACTTGGATTTAAATAAAATTAAGATATATATGTATATAAAAAAAGAAATCTATTTAAAAATCATTGAGTTCAGTTTTGTGAATAGTATAAGATAGAGGTTCAGTTTCTTTTTTCTTTCTTTTTTTGGGGGGGGTACAAGTGAGTGAGGGGCAGAGAGAGAGAGAGAATCCCACAAGGGGTAGAGAGAGAAGTGGGCCTTACCCAAAGTGGGGCTTGTATTTTTACCTGAAGCAGGGCTCTGTTTACCTGACATGGTGCTTGAGCTCACCTAACATGGGGCTGAGCTTACCTGATGCAGGTCTCAAACTCAGGAACCATGAAATCATGACCTGAGCCAAAGTTAGATGCTTCACCACCTGAGTCAGCCAGGCACTCTAGAAGTTCCATTTCAGTTTCCTTCATGTGATTATCCAGTTTTCCCAACATCATTTATTGAAGAGACTATCCTTCCTCATTAAGTATTCCTAGCTCCCTTGTCTAATATTAGTTGATAGTATATACAAGGGTTTATTTCTGAAAAATAAACTGATACTGTTCCATTGGTCTATGTATCTGTTTTTATGACAGTACCATACTCTTTTGGTTACTACAGCTTTTGTAGTACAGTTCAAAATTAGAAAGTGTGATGCCTTGTTTTTTCTGAGGGTTGCTTTGGCTATTTAGGGACTTTTGAAGTTCGGTACAAATTGTAGGATTTTTTTTTTTTTTTTTTGCTATTTATGTGAAAAATGCCATTAGAATTTTGATAAGGATCTCACTGAATATCCAAAATTCTACACTGGATCTTTATAGGAATTATAGTAGCATATTTAGATGGCTTGGTAGTATGGACCTTTTAACAGTATTCTCCTTGCCCTTGAACACAGGATGTCTTTCCATTTATTGTGTCTTTAGTTTCTTTCATCAAAATCTTACACTTTTTATGCTGTAGGTCTTTCAACTCTTGATTAAATTAATTCCTATATATTTTATTATTTTTTGATGTTATTTAAATGGGATTGTTTTCTTTATTTCTTTTTTGGATATTTTGTTAGTGTATAGATATGCAACTGATTTTTATATGTTGATTCTATGTCCTGCCACTTTTTTGAATTTATTAATTAGTTCTTTATCTACTGAACTTTTTGGTGGAGTTTCTAGGAGTCTCTGTACATCATGTCATCAGCAAATAAAGACAGTTTTATTTCAAAAATAAAAAGCATATAAATAAAAAGGTTGATTCAACTCATGGCTGAAAAGTTAGGGATATCTTAAAAGACTGGCTTTGCCCTGTTAGGGGTGTAATTCTTAACAAGATACTTAAATTTCTTAACTAAACCCAGTTACTTTATCTGTAAAAGGGAAATCATGACATCATCTACTTCATTAAGACTGTTACAGAAATCAAATGAGCTAATTCAGGTAATGTGTTTAGGGTACTGATATTATCCTTAATGTTAGCTTAGAAAGTAGTCTTTAAATTTTCTTCTTTGTGTGAAAATTAACAAATTGTTTTGCTCTAGTTTTTAGTAGAATCCCTCCACTCCAGTCAAATGACAGCACTTCCTAGTACTCCATGCCAGAATGCTGAGATGCGGAAACAAGATGTGGCTCACCAGAGAGAAATGGCTTTAAATACCTTGTCTGAAATTGCCAATGTTTTTGACTTTCCTGATCTTAATCGTTTCCTTACTGTAAGTTGCAAAGTGTGGTTGACTTAACTGTTTTCAGTTCAGTATTTTGTGTTTATTCCATTCTAGTCCTATATTAAGGAGAATCTGAAGCATGTAGATCCTAGATTTTCAAATTTATATGTTTTCTTTTGACTTTGGTATGATATTACTTATGTTATAAAAGTTAAGCTCATGTTAATTAGAATTATTGCTCTATATGGTTTGCTATCCTGAAAGTTTAATGCTAACCAATTCAGCTGACTGAGCCCTTATGTCTTTAGTGCTATGATTCATTCCATTGGTAATGCACAGTCTGATATCATTTTTACCCCTAAGGAGTTAGAGCAAAATAGTACAAAATTATTGGTATATATGATCTTATGTGAATTCAGATAACAAAGTTTATAGTAGGGAGTGGTTTGGGAAACCTTTAAAATGTCATTAGGGTTGAAGGTGGAAAGATCAAGTAGATTATCTTCTTCTTACCTTTTCCCAAAGTCAAAGTTACCATTACTCTTTGTAAATTGTAATAGTAATCCATACTATCATAACTGAGCATTTCTCCCTACAACATTATTATATTTTATCAAACCTAAATTGCTTGTAAATTGGTCAAATCCTGGAAGGAAATATGATCGTATACAGTAAGGATCATAAAGATATTCTTACCTTTTCATTCAGTAATTTCACTCTGGGAACCAAAAAGTACAGGTGTTTATAGCAACATTTTCTTTTTTTTTTTTTTTTTTTTTTTTTTATAGCAACATTTTCTAAGTACAAAACTAAACAAAGCTGAAAAGAAATGTCTAATATTTGGGTTGTAGACCATTGAGGAACCATTAATATAATAATTGTTAATGCTTTGTAGACTATTTTATAATGTTATACAGTCTTATAGGATTAATATTAAGTTGAAAGGCATAACACAAGTAAGGTGTAGCATCTCTGAGGGGGAGGGGCCTGAGTCTTTTACATCTCTAGTACCTATGATGATTGACATGTAGTAGGTGTTCGTTAGATTCATGTTGAATGGAATAAATGAAAGGCCAACCATTTTGTGTTTGGAATTGTGTATTTGATGAATAAGATCTTAATGGAAAGAGACCAAAATTGAAATAGATTTGTTGCCATTTGAGGATGGTGGGTGCATTAAAATGGTTTTGGAACTTCTGCCTTTAGAGCATGAGTATATTTTAACACATACTCATGAGAAATTACCTTCTTTACGTATGTATTGGCTTATACTTTTAATTAGCCGTAATGTGAACTCTGCCATCAGGGACATTGCCTACTTTTTTGCAGCCTTATCTATAGTGCCTGAATCATAGTAGATGCTCAGTACATCTCTGTTGAATGAATAAATAGTAAGTTCTGAATTCAGATATGTCACATATGAACTCCAAATTTGGCATTTTAAAATATTTTTGCACACAAGTAATGTGAATGTGTTATTACTTGGACAAATGTACTTTTCAGTAATTATAGTGTTTCTCTTTCAGAGGACATTACAAGTTCTGCTCCCTGACCTTGCTGCCAAAGCAAGCCCTGCAGCCTCTGCTCTCATTCGAACTTTAGGAAAACAGTTAAATGTCAATCGTAGAGAAATTTTAATAAATAACTTCAAATATATTTTTTCTCATTTGGTTTGTTCCTGTTCCAAAGATGAATTAGAACGTGCCCTTCATTATCTGAAGGTAATAGAATATTTGTATGTATTTTACTCTTCTGTTTAAATTAGCATTATGGGAAAGCTGTTCTAATGTTCTTGTAGGAAGGAGGGTTGATAATTTTAGCTCATTCTAGAGTAAAATAAGTTCAAATAGTATCATGTAAATACACTTTGTTTTAGGCCAACAGGGGCATTTTAAATAGAATTATTTTTTTGTCATTTTCTTGGGTAATTTCACTATAATGGTATGTGATAATCATCCATTCATGGATCAGGTTCTCAGCTCATTTCATTTTAGGATTTTTTTTAGAGTTTACTTATTTATTTTGAGAGAGACCTATGTGTGCACATGCAAGTAGGGAGGAGGCAGAGAGAGAATCCCAAGCAGGCTTTGTGCTGTCTATGTGGAGCCTTACACAGGTCTTGATCTCACTGACTTAGTGAGAGCATGACTAGAGCTGAAATAATGGACATTTAACTGACTGAGCCACCAAGACTCCCTTAGAAATTTTTTTAAAGCTTATTTATTTATTTTTTTGCATTCTCTGTACCTAGGGTGGGGCTTGAACTTAAAACCCCAAGATCAAGAGTCACATGTCCTTTCAACTGAACCACCCAGGTACCCCTCATTTTAAACTTTTTAATTAATTGGAGCTATTCATTGACTGATGATATGCAAGTAATTATAGGAAGAGGCAGTCTGAACAGTAGCATAATGTTAGTGTATTGTTTAGTTATTTAGTGCTCTGATTACAATTTGGCTCAGTATTTTGCTAGTTGCTTTTAAATTTAAAATTATAACCTAAGGGCACCTGGGTGGCTCAGTCGGTTAAGCATCCGACTTCGGCTCAGGTCATGATCTCATAGTTCGTGGGTTTGAGCCCTGCGTTGGGTTCTGTGCTGACAGCTAGCTCAGAGCCTGGAGGCTGTTTTGGGTTCTGTGTCTCCCTCTCTCTGACCCTCCCCTGCTCACGCTCTCTCTCTCTCAGAAATAAATTTTTAAAAAATTTTTTAAAAACTAAAAAAAATTATAGCCTATATTTCTTTTTGGTGTCACATTAGCAATGATATCTTTCAAAAAATATGAGACTATACTAGAACAGGAGAAACTGTCAGATATGCATATGTGACTGCTATTTTCTCCGATGTTAATTATTTCATGTGTTTCATGATATGGCAGCAGGTTTCTTTCTGCATGAGAATTATTGAATGTTTATTTGTTTTGAGAAAGAAAATCTGTATTGTAGAGATAGAATGACAATAATAGAGTATTTTCCTGTAGAGGTAGAATAACAATAATAATAGAATATTTTCTTACATGTCAGAACTTACTAAACAATTTATATGGATTGTTTCAGTACTTACAGTTACCCAATGAGATAAAGATGCTATTATTTTTCCATTTTATAAATGAGAAAACCAAGGCAGTGAGGGGTCAGATTAGGTAACTCGTCCAGGTCACAACACAACTAATAAATGACAAAATTGGAATTTAAGGGGCACCTGGGTGGCTCATTCAGTTAAGAATCCATCTCTCAGGTCATGATCAAGCCGTGCATTGGGCTCTGCATTGACAGTGCAGAGCCTGTTTGGGATTCTGTGTCTCCCTCTCTCTCTGCCCCTCCCCTGCTCACGCTCTCTCTCCTCCCTCAAAAATAAACAAAGAAACAAACAAACAAACCTGGAATTTAAATTCAAGCAGTCTGACCAGAAAGACTGTCCTAAGCCACTATATTTTATTATATTTTCTTCCAGGAATTATGTATCTATGAATAATGAGTTGATAATATTTTAAGAAAACTGACTTTTTAAAATTTTATTTGAAAATAAAGTCTGATTACTTTTCTCATTACCTGTACCCCATGGGAGACGTATCTGGAGAAGTCGAGATTAGAATCCCTTTCTTTTTCTTTCTCTTTTTAAATTTTAAGTTTATTTATTTTTGAGAGAAAGCAAATGTGTGTGAGCATGACCACGAGTTGGGGAGGGGGAGAGAGAGAATTCCAAGGGGAGAGAGAGGGAATCCCAAACAGGCTTCTCACTGTCAGCAGGTAACCCAGTGTAGGGCTTGAACTCATGAACCATGAGATCATGACGTGAGCTGAAATCAAGAGTTGAACGCTTAATGACTAAGCTACCCAGGCACCCCTAGAATCCGTTTCCAGTACCTTTTAAAAATACCATCAATAATGGTGCCTGGATGGTTCCGTTGGTTAAGCATCTGACTTCACTTCAGGTTATGATCTTACAGTTCATGAGTTCAAGCCCCACATCGGGCTCTGTGCTGTCAGTGCAGAGCCCACTTGCGGTCCTCTGTCTCTCTCCCTCTCTCTTTTCCTTTCTTTCTTCCCCTCCCCTATGCACACTCTCACTCTCTCAAAAATGAACAGACATTAAAAAAGAAAAAAAATTTTAAATACCATCAGTAAATCTCCTCACATGATCTAGACTTCTCATATACTAATAGTATGTTAAAATCAATATACTTATTTCCAGAAATCTTTTTTTTTAATGTGTCTTTGGATTAGAATGAAACAGAAATTGAACTAGGAAGCCTATTGAGACAAGATTTCCAAGGATTGCATAATGAATTATTGCTACGTATTGGAGAACACTATCAACAAGTTTTCAATGGTTTGTCAATACTTGCATCATTTGCATCTAGTGATGATCCATATCAGGGCCCCAGAGAAATCACATCTCCTGAATTAATGGTAAGGAATATGTTAGGTGGGGTTTTTTTTTGGTTTGTGCCTTTTTGTAGCTTAATTGTGAGACTGGAGAAATAGATATTTTATGCATTTTCCAGATTCTAGAGATTTGCTTAAATTTCAGGCTGGAATTTTTATTGTAGAACTATTGAGGATTTAAATTATGGTCATAGCAAGGTATTACCATATGTTAGTGTTATATGTGTTCAAATGGTTATAGGTTTTATTTTTTCGTAGGGTAAAAATGTTAAAATTAATTTTTCTTCACTACATTTTAACTATAGATTGGAATACATTTGTGCTGTGCCCCCCTTCCCCGACCCCCAGTTACCTCTTTGGCACAAGATACTAACTTGTCAGTTTAACTATATTTAAAATCCATTGTTATATTTAAGAGAAGGTTAGAACATATGTTATCCCCTTTTATCTTTCCCTCTTTTAAATTTGTATATGCAGTCACTTTACTTCATGTGAAAAAATAATCCATAAATCCTCAGGCTTACTATTTTTTCTTTTGATTGCCCTCATTCCTTCAAGAGACTCAAAGGTCTGTCAGCAAAATATCTTCAGAGATTTTTGTGTGTGCTTTCTCGTTTCCTATTCATTCTTTAGTTCATTTTAATCTGATTTTGTTCTCACTGTTCTACTAAAATTCTTGTCCTTGTCAGAAACAGTCTCCCTGATGTCAAATCCAGTGGTCACTTCTCTTTTCCTATTTTATTTAACCTTTCAGTGGTATTCAGTACAACTGACCATCTCCTCCCATATGGCATCTGTTATACTATACTTTTTTTTCCCCTATTCTCTACTCATTCTTAGTCTTTACTGTCCCTTTCCCTCTACTTGATCCTCTAAATCTTAGATTGATTCAGGACTATGTAATTGGGTCTTTTTGTCTATTAGATTCTTCCCTTAATGAGAGAAAATCTGTTCTCATCTGGTACTTTGTTTGACATGATTTATATTTTGATGATTTCATGGTTGAAATTCCAATCCAGACCTTTCCTGAGCTTTGGACTTGTGGGTTTATACACGTTAGATCCTGGTTAGCCTCTCAAGTACAGAACAGGGCAGAGAATGGATCTGAAGGTGAGAGAGGATGGCAGACAGCCTCTTCAATTTCCTCTTTGTCATCTCTACTTGCCTATCTTATTAAGCATTCTCAAATTAGAAATCTTTATTTTCCCTCCTCTAACCTGTTTCTCTCCTGGTCTTTCCTGTCTCAGGAAATGGTACCACTGTCTACCTACTTGCTCAAATCAAAACTTGGGAGGCATTCATGAGCCCTCCAGTTTCTTCATCCTTTATAATTGTTAGCAAATCCCAGCTAGTCTATCTCCGAAGTATATTTTTCAATCTCTCCTGTCACTACCCTCTTACAAGTGACTATCATCATTCTCGGGGACAACTATAAAACCTCCTAACTCTTCTCTCCTTTCATTCGTTCCTCCTTATGTCTCTACTCGGTTATTTACACATCATTTGAAATGCTCTTTTTGTAGGTTATACACACTCATATAATTCCCCTGCCTAAATTCCTTTTATGGTTTTTGTTGCTCTTAAAATCTATAAAGCTTTATGTGATTGGCGTACCTTTCTACCTTCATATCGTGCAACATTTTTCTTCCTTTCTTGTTTGTTTTGTTGTGTTTTTTAAAAATATCAAGATTTTTCCTGTGTCAGAGCCTTTGCCTTAGTCCCTTTGCTTGGAATAATCTTCATTTTTCAGATCTCAGAGTTTTCTGATCACCCTACCTAAACTCCCTCATCCCAATGTTTCTCTGTCACATGATAAGGATGTTTTTCCTTATAGCACCTATCTCAGCCTTATTTATATATTAAATGTCTTCCACTCATATTAGTCTCCCATGTAAGCTAGTAGGAGGAAAGTGACTTTGCTTATCTTGTACGCCTATACCTGGCACCATATTCTAGGCATCTAATAAATATTTAGTGAGTGGCAGATTAACGAATTACTGTCTAAATGCAAGAGCTTTACACTTAGAATGTTGACAGACTGTGAGTGCCATTAATATCTGCTTTTCATTTATGAAGCATGGGCTAGATCCACACAATTAGTAAATTGTGGCTTATTAAGCCTAAACTGAGTCTTAAACCAAATCAGAAGGTTCCAAATTAAATGTAATTTTGATTGACAAACAGATGATTCTTTGTGCTTGGCAAGAGAAAACTTTGTCCTAATATCTAATATGGAAAGACATGTTGAACACCTAGCTTTTGTTATGTGCTAGTACACATCCTATTCCTCTCTCCCCTTGCCAGTGTGTGTCATCTGTAGATACCTAAATTAGGTGCCTCTACATCAAGCAATACAGCTTAACTGTAGAGTTGGAAAATACTTTGCTGTTCCTCGCCTGCTTTTTCTTGCCCCCTTCCTCGCTCATTTATAAAGATTTTGAATATTCTTTGCAGAGTACTCTTATTCCTAGTTTGTAATAATATTAACAAATTAACACTATACTATATTCTTTTTTTTCTTTTCCCAAAAAGGCTTTATTATGTACTGAGGAGAGGGATACAGTCCTTCTTGGCTGCTACTTTCCTCATGGGTGCCAGGATGTTGCTCAGCTCCTCTCTCTTCCTCTTGGTACAGATGTGTGTGTGTTCCTACCCTTTTCTTGATGAACTTGAAATTGCACTTTTCCTTCGAGACCTTGAGCAGCTCCATTGCACGGGGTGAAGACACACACCTCTCACTCAGATCATGTGCCACACAAAATTGGTGTGGTTGATGAGGCGCCTGTGGCAGCTGCTATACCTCAGCTTGTTCATGCTCTTAGTCACCTTGTGGCCCTCATTAAGGCACACGGCCATAGGGTAGAGCAGAGCCATGGCTGCTGCTCCCCAATGACTCTTGCTGCAGAAGCAACACTTTACTATGTTCTCAGTGCTTAATGCATGTTATCTAATTTAATCTCTACAACAACCCTGTGCAATAGGTGTTCTCATATTACAGACTCAGAGGAGTTAAGTGACTTAACCAGTGTCACACGCTAGGTAGGACAAAATTGAGATTCAAACCCAGGTGTGGCTGACTTAAAGCCCATACCCTTTCCTCTAGGACCCTCTTTCCAAAAAAATTAATCCTGTTGCCTTCAGGAGATCCAAAGTGCTATGGTCAGTGATGCCTAGCGTATAACTGTTGATGCCCATGGCCTTGTACCCTTTTATCAGTGTTCTCTCAGATAATACTGACTTCTGTGTCAGACCATTCTTCTAACAGGTTATTTTTTCCTTATTAAAGTACTTTTTTTTTCTGTCTTAGCTCTAAATGTTCTAGATTAGGACACTTTGTCTTTTTCCATTCTTAAAATGATTATCCTCTCTACTCTGAGTCCTTGTGTTAGTACATCCTGAGGATCCCACCCCAGCACACTCTTTAATTCAGAATCTCATGGCTTTTTTATTGTAGAGTACTGTTTAATCATAATTTGTCATTGTGATTATAAATCAGTTTCACTAATTTTTAAAATACTAGAGGTGAAAATAATATATTTTTAGAGAAAACTCACCAACTGCTTACTTCCAGTATTCTAACATAGGTAATACAGAAATGATGTTAGTTGAATAAATTGTTGTTGATTTATGAAATTTGATCTGTATAAAACATAAAATCTGTTTTATGTGGTTTTTTTTCATTAGGCTGATTATTTGCAACCTAAATTGTTGGGCATTTTGGCCTTTTTTAACATGCAGTTACTGAGCTCCAGTGTTGGCATTGAAGATAAGAAAATGGTAGGTAGTTGCTAAGTTCCAGAATTCATATAGAATATGTAGGAGATATGACTTTGGCTAGTAGCTACAAACATTCAAAGATAAGAAATAACCAAACATGATATTCTGGAGATTGTTGGGAGAGGGGCCAAGATGGCGAAACAGCATAGAATTTTTTTGTGTGTCTCTTGTCCCTGAAATACAGCCATATCAACACTAAACCATCTTGCACACCTAGAAAACTGATTTGAGGATTAACACAAGGATCTGTACAACCTAAACCACAGAACTTGGCAAAAAGAGAAAAAAAATCTATTTTTGTTTTCCATTTTTGTTAAAAAGATTTTTCTTTAAATTTTTTCTACTATATTTTTATTTTCTTGTAAATTTTTAAAATTTTCATCATTTCATTTTATTCTATTTTATTGTATTCATTTTTTCAAATGTTTTCTTTTTTTCTGTCTTTTTTTCTTTTCTTATCTTTCCCTTTTTTCTTATCTATCAATATTGTTTCAACAACCAGACCAAAACACACCTAGGATCTAGCATCCTTTATTTTATTTCTTTGTGTAGTTTTCAATTTTTTAATTTAATTTTTTTTTTGTTTTATTCCTTTTCTTCCTCCAAAGTGACAAAATGACGGAATTCACCCCAAACATAATATTTTGAATTCTTATATCCTTTTATAACATTTTAGGGACTCTAAAAAGAGGAATTATATCACTTAGAGTTCTTTTGTTTATAAAGGACTAAAAACCTGACCCAAATTAGCTTAAATGAATTTATTGGCTTTGTGACTAAAAGTGTAAGTAAGAATAATATAGCTTTGGGCATAACTTCATTTTGGACACAGTGTTCTCAGAATTCATCTCTTAGCTCAAATTCCCCTGGAATGCCTATGTATATAAGTGCCAGGTGATGACCCCAGTGGCATCAGGAAGGCTCATGTCAACACCCCATCTAGCTCAGTGGAAATAAAAGAGACCAGCAGTCTCTGATAGCTCAAACAAAAGTTGCATAATTGAGTTCACTGGTCCAAATTAGTGTGTTATAAGTCATGGCCATGTGTTTTTAAAAACTGAAAATTGTTAAGCTACATAAAGTCAGTAACTTCAGTATTTGTCAGTTTATGTTTAAATGTGTTTAGCATAGGTAGCTCAGTGAGTTGGGCAACCCACTCTTGATTTCAGCTCCAGTGATAATCTCACAGTCTTGAGATCAAGCCCCAGGTCGGGCTTTGTGCTGGGTGTGGAGCCTGCTTGGGATTCTCTTTCTCCCTCTGTCCCTCCCCCCCATACATGCTTGCTCTCTCTCAAAAAAAAATAAATGCATTTGGCACAATGAAGTTTCAGTATGACTGCTGTAACAATTGGTCACCATTGGAAATTTTTGTTCATAGATTGAGATAGAATTTTAGTACTGATTAAATTGCCCTTTTTATTGCCTTCTATCTCTGCAGTCAGTAAAATTACAGTAAAAAAAATCTGAGTGGAAGCTTTTATTTCAGTCTATACTCCTCTTCTCTTAATAACCTTAAGGAATCAAGGAAGACCTGATACAATATTAAACTCTAATTCAGCAGCCAATATGTATTCTGTTGGTGTCAACTGGTAAATTTAATCCCCCAGGTAACTTCTTTTCCATCTCCATGGAATCTTTTTTTAAGTTTTCTTATTTAAGGGAGAGAGCATGTGTGAGTGTGGTGGAGGGGAAGAGAGAATGAGAGAGAGAGGGAATCCCAAGCAGGCTCTGTGCTTTCAGTACTGAGCCAGATGTGGGGCCTAATCCCACAATGCTGGGATCATGATCTGAGCTGAAGTCAAGAGTCCAACAACGCGCAACCAACTGAGCCATCCAGGCAAAGCTTGTATGTTTTGGCACATAGTTAAGGTTTACTAGAGAGTTTCTTTACCCTTTCATTAGAACCTGAACCTGTTGATACAAGTCCCAATTCTGTGTTTCAAATATAGTAAAATGTGACCATTATTTTGTGGGCATGTCATCAGTTGTTTATTTTACTAAATTCAAAGTATGTTGAAATTAGTACCATTAGGATAAAAATGCATATGCTGCATAAGAATTTGGAATGAATAAGAAAAAAATTAAACAGTAGATAGTAATGTTCTTAACAAATTTGAAAATTACTGTTCTAAAGGACCACCAGTATAAAAGTAACAAATTACCTTCACAAGAGAAAAAAAACACCAGAACTCAGCTTGTAGTTTTCAAATTCACCACTTACGTAAGAATTTGGACAAACTGAACTGGCCAACATTTAGACATTGTGTTGTCAGAAATAGGTACTGCTCTGGGATGTGAGTGGATGCACTGTCCTTAGGGCTTATCTGCTCCTGTGGACTGTTTTTTAGACTTTATTTTAAATCACTACTTACTTTATAGGCTTTGAACAGTTTGATGTCTTTGATGAAGTTGATGGGACCAAAACATGTCAGTTCTGTGAGAGTGAAGATGATGACCACACTAAGAACTGGCCTGAGATTCAAGGATGATTTTCCTGAATTGTGTTGCAGGTAAATGATTGCCTGAATTTGTTAGAATATTTGCATTTTCGAGCAGCCTTAACTTGAATTCTTATCTCTTTGAAGGATTCAGACTGCAAATAATAAAAATGGAAAGGATATTTGTATTGAAAGGGAGTATATTTACTTCTCTAAAGAATACTAGTATGAAATCTTTTAACATACAGGGAAATAAAATGGTATAATGAACCCCTCCATACCTATTTCTCAACCTCAGCAGTTATCAACATTGCTAATCTTCCTTAATCTGACCTATTGTTAGTTGGAATGTTTTAAAGAAAACTCCAGTATCAAATCATTGTACTTATAAATACTTAAGATGTATCTCATGGGTAAGGCATTAAAAAAATACAACCATCATGAGTTATTATACTTAGCAGAATTAATAGGAATTTCTTAATATCATCTAAAACTCAGTCCATATTCAGATTTCCCCAAATGTCTCAAAGATGGTTTTCCCAAAGGTGTTGATTTGTTTGAATCAGAATCCAAGTAACGTACATATGTCACACATGTGGTTGTTTGCCCCTTAAATATCTTTTAAAAATAAATTCACTCGTTAAGACCCTTTCCCACACTTTTTTCAGGCCATTGAGATTTTGGCATGTGGGATTCCTAATATAATTTAACTTAGTATCATTTCTTTTTTTTTTTTAATTTTTTTTTTTAATGTTTTATTTATTTCTAGGAGAGAGAGAGATAGAGAGACAGCGTGAGGAGGGGAGGGTCAGAGAGAGAGGGAGTCACAGACTCTGAAACAGACTCCAGGTTCTGAGCTGGCAGTCAGCGCAGAGCCTGACACGGGGCTCGAACCCACGAACCGCGAGATCATGACCTAAGCGAAAGTCGGACGCTTAACCGACTAAGCCACCCAGGTGCCCCTATCATTTCAGTGTTACTACTTACAGACTACTGAATGCAGTTTAAACTTTTTGAAGGTCTTTTTTTGCTTTGTTTGTTTATTTACTTACAATTATTTTGGGGGTTTTTTTGGAGGTCCTTTTGTCCTTAATATTATACCTATGGGAGACGGAGAGTCTGAATAGTATGTTTTAAAGTCATATGAAGCAGTTCTTTTCTGCATACATTCGCCACCTGTTTGATATTAAGTTAGATTCAGTTTCACTTTGTTTAAAATTTTTAGAAGTTACTCTTTTCCGTCTTTAAATTCATGTAAAACATAAATACTGTCTGAAATTCAAATTTGTGAATCTAGCTTTAATTTCTGACCATGGTAAGTATCTATTTTTCTTAAATTTTTTATAATTCTCCGCTTTTTAAAAGTATAATCAAATGCATGCACACTCTTTTTTTCCTATGAACACTGCCCCAAAAGGGAGCATGTTAAAAGTACTATTTTTAACCTTGCTTTTTTGACTTAACACATTAGAGAAATCCCTGTTTGCATATATAGTACTGATCTTTATTCCATTTTTACAGCTGCCTTGTAATATTATTATTTGTATGTATTATTGTTTGCCCAGCTAATAACTCATTGATGGGGATTTACTAATAATAAAAATGATGTGACTTTTAACTTTTATTTATTTTTTCACATAGAGCTTGGGATTGCTTTGTTCGTTGCCTGGATCATGCTTATCTTGGTTCCCTTCTCAGTCATGTGATAGTAGCTTTGTTGCCTCTTATACACATCCAGCCTAAAGAAACTGCAGCTATATTTCACTACCTCATAATTGAAAACAGGTATTTATTGTAATAGAAATTAATAGTAAAGATCACAACTTTTTATTACTGTATATTAGGATTACCACCGGTAATGTGAAACTGTTCACATTCTTTTTAATTGAGAGTCCATCAGACACAAAAAATTGACATGCTTTAAGCCAGTACAATTGTGACATTGATCCATTATAATATTTAAAACATTAATAGATCAGCAACTCAAAATTATTTTCATCAGCTTTGAAAGAAATGAGGCTAAATTTACCTTTCTTATGCTTAAAAGATAGTTGAACATAAAAAAGGTTAAGAGGAATGTTCACCTACTTTCTAGAACTTTCCTTAGTTGAAACTCTTATTACTTCATTGCATTAGTCCTTTAACCAGCCTCCCTTCCTTTAGGCTTTTATCACATTTCTTCATATTGTTCATATTTAAAAGCATCTCTTTTAAAATCAATATTATTCTAGTATATGGGGACATACTGGGATTCTCCCAATTACTAATTGATGAACTTCAAATCGCTTATCTTGATGTTCAAGGCTTTCCAAAATCTAGTCACATCTTGTTTCTTAAAACCTTTTCTCAAGATTTTCCAGAACAGACTATGCTGTAGCTTACCCAGACTGCTATTGAACATACGTTATTCCCTTCTATTTTTGTATTTCACAACCAGCTGCTTTTTAGCCTAGAATTTGTTTCTGTGCATTTGAAGTTTCTGTGTTTGCAGTTACTGTTATATTTTGTAGTTCCTTTGTTTCTAAAAAGTTAGGGTTTAAGTATTACTTACTTAAGTGCTTACCCACCCATACACATGTTACGGTTATTCCCATTAATCATTTCCAGTGACAGTCTAAGGAGGAAAAAAGTACAGAAGAAAAGATTAATGTAGAGATTTTTTTATTAAAATGATTTTGATATTTTGAATAAGAGAACAATGTAAGCACTTATGGAGATCATTTTTCACAAATACTTTTTGGGTTATTATGTAAATAGTATATCTGTTTTTTATTATGCAACAATTAGTTCTTTACCTTTTCATTTAAAAAAAATCTCTCTTAAAAAATCTCTCCTTCAGTTAGTGCTAGTTAGAAAACCTTATGCTCCCTGAGTAAAGAAATTCTTTCAGCTTTTATTGTTATATCAGTAGTGTCTAGCACAAAGTGGCATATGATAGTTACTTAATACGTATTTGCGGCATGAGTGAATGAAGACTAGAATTTAGAAATTTATTATTGGGACTCAGGAAGATTAAAATATTATATTGGATACAAATTAAAAATTGTAGCCTCAATAAGATTTATAAGTTTTTCTCAAATTCTCTATGAGAATTTGTGTTTTAAGTTTGGGTTTGTCTATTGCTGCACTATGAACCACTCTAAAATCTAGTGTCTTAAAATGGCAGCATTTTTATTTACTCATAATTTTGCAGTCTGGACTGGTTTCACCTGTTTAGTCTTGCCAGTGGTCACTGGTGTGGCTGCAGTCAGCCAGCAGGTAGACTTGACTGGGTTTCTATCTCTTTCCATGTAGTCTTGAAGACTCTCTTTTTTCATGTAGCCTGTCCATGTTGGTGGCCAGAATTCTTATATGGTGACTAGGACTCTTATGAGCACCAAACCAGAAGTTGCAAAACCTTTTTAACACAAAGGCTGTAAGTTGGCACAGTGTTTCTTTTGCCATATTTTGTTTGTTAAACCAAGTCACACACCTAGCCCAAATTGAAGAGAAAATGACTATGTATCCATGTGTATATGAAAAAGTAAAGTTTATTTTAGGCCACCAATGTAACCTATTACAACAGGGTGATTTTCTTAGATTTGATTATTTGCCGCTATTAACCACTGGACTTGGTTAGGAAGAGTTTTGCACATCATTAATCCACTAGCACTTTTTAAAACAAACATTTCATTACTTTATTTTTAAGTAATCTCTACACAGACACCCTTACTGGGGCTTAAACTCATGACCCCGAGATCAAGAGTCACATGCCCTACTGACTGAGGTAGTCAGGCACCCTCCTCTAGCACTTTTAAGTATCACCTAAACTGGCTTTTGTTTCAACCTCTGCTTTATTTTTTGTTAGTACTTATACTCTTTGCATATAATTTTTTTATTTTCCAATTAACTATTAGGGATGCTGTGCAAGATTTTCTTCATGAAATATATTTTTTACCTGATCATCCAGAATTAAAAAAGATAAAAGCAGTTCTACAGGAATACAGAGAGGTATTTAATTTTTAATTTATGTCTTAGGGGATCATTGATACAGTATTGTTCCTAATTCCAATACATTGAATAGAGATTCTCTAGAATCACATCTAGGGATAATAGAGTCATATTCCAATGGCTGTTTTTTAGATAATCCTATCAAAAGCTATGATTTTTTTTTTAAGCAAGGAATTTCAGTATTTAAGTCAAAGATGTTATTGGATTACATAGAACAGAAAGCAAATAATACAGTATTTGTGCCCTTACTTCCCAAATTAATATGTCCCTACTTACGGCCTCCAAAGAAGAAGCTGCCATAGTTTCATGCCCTGAAAAGCTGTGGAAGGTTTCTGGTTACATTGTGCAATAAACTATGACATGAAATTGTCAAATCTTACTGATTCTTGAGCTTTAGAAGAGGAATGATCTGTAGTTCTGTCGTCTTAATGTCCAATGAAGTCTCTGAAATTATGAAAATATTAATGGTGATTCTAGAGAAATTTAGGGCAGAAAGTGGGATACCTGCTCTTGGGTCAGAAGAGCAGATGTATTTACTACAGACCCCCAAGACTGGTTATGAGGTCTTTATTTCCTCTTTTACTGGATAACTCATCTTAGTCATAAGAAAGTAAGTAATCAAAGTAAAGGGTGGATCATGCATATAATCTATAGATTTGGTTCAAGGCTATTATGTAGTCCTTTGTAAGTTAAGGGAAACTTGTATTTCTTATCAAGGATTTATTTTAGATTTGTAGATTATTTGGTTGGAATAAAATTTTTCTCCAGTCTAAAGATTTTGGAATGAAATCCCTTTCCCCAAGAATTATTAAAAATAGCATATGTTTTATGAAGGATGAGATAGAAATTATTTTTTAAAGCTGCTTTTAATTGGGACATAGTTTACCACTTAAATGATAACTCTATAGGGAATCCAGCCCTTCTGAAATGGTTTTTGAAGTTATTAACTAATAAGCTGTATATCCCTGTGCTCTTTATATAGGAGACCTCTGAGAGTACTGATCTTCAGACAACTCTTCAACTATCCATGAAAGCAATTCAACATGAAAATGTAGATGTTCGTATTCATGCTCTTACAAGCTTGAAGGAAACTTTGTATAAAAATCAGGTATACTAAGATAATTAAAAAGCTATAGAAAAGAAAGGTAGGAAGCTCGAAGAAAAGATGACAGATTGGCATATTTGCTTGAGATTCAATAGGTTCAATGAAAGAAATAATTTTTATTTTACCGAGATTATCAGATCTTAGAATCGCTAATCCATGAGATTTCCTTTGAGGTTGAATACCCAGGATTTGCAGTTTTTTGTTTTGAAGGGTTGTAATTTAACAGTTATGTTTTAGGTTACTGCATTTTCCTGAGTAAGTGTGTGTGTGTGCAACAGCAACAGTTCATGTGTCTTCTCATATAATTTCCTATAGATACTTGTCATATAAAAATCTCAATAATTTTGCCATTTTACGTTTTGACTGCATTAGCTTAGTTTTTGTGAAACAATTTTTAAGTTTACTTTTTTATGATGCCAGTGAACTTTATTCTTTTCTTGAGCAACATACTGTAGATTAGCTCTAACCTTGATGACAATGAGAACTGGTTTTTAAAATACTAGATCACTATAAGGCTCTAAAATAAGGCTCTAAAAATTAACTGAGGTACTTATTTGTGCATATCAAGAGCTTATATAATAAGACATGAAAGCCTGACACTCTCCTGAGTTAGGTGATTTACAAAACCAGGTTATGTTTGTTTTCATGATAGAAGGAAGAATTTACTTAGGACAAATGATACACATGATCATAGGGTGCCTGGATGGTTCAATTGGTAGGGCATCCAACTTTGGCTCAGGTCATCATCCCATGGTTTGTGAGTTCAAGCCCCACGTTGGGCTCTGTGCTGACAGCTCAGAGCCTGGAGCCTGCTTCAGATTCTGTGTTTCCCTCTCTGCCCCTACCCCACGCATGCTCTGCTTCTCTTTCTTTCTTCCAAAAATAACATTTAAAATAAAAGTTAAAAAAATATATATGATGGTAACAAATACATGCTTCTGTGTTAGTGAACTTGTGTAACCAGTATGGGTAACAGCTAATGTGGAGATGGTCCTACTATAGGTGAAGAGCCTTGAATCTCCTCGAATATAGGTTTTAGACTCTCCCAATTGTGAATTTACATTGCCAGTGTTATTGCCTCATTCTCTGCCCTGCACTTACTGCATCGAAACTACTCTGTGCTTACCCCTTGCCCCAAGCCTCTGCCTGGGTTTCAGATAACTTAAAGGGCTTCTAGCTTTTTATTTTAATATAGGGATATATGAATAGCAAAGGATCTCTCCTCTTGGCCTAGACATTTCCTAATTTAGGTTATTTCTAAGCAGATGACATGGTCCTGGTCAAACATAAGGAAACTTTGTATTGATCATCACCTCTTAGATCTAAATGGCTAAATCTGAGAACTTAAGGAAATTGCTTATATTCTTAGGGAAAAGCCACAGCTGCCCAACTTTTACCACCTGTGTCACAAAAGAAAAATCACATCTGGTAATACCCTGATAAGTCTTCCTTCAATATAAAGCCCAGTGCTAATAGATTAGGTGGGCAGAGTAAGAAGGTAGGTGTACTTACAAGAGCCTTGAAGGTGACATGAAGTAGTCTGAATAAGATGTAATGTCCATAGATTGTTATTGGGTATTTGTAAGTACAGATTAATTTAGTTCAGAATCAATATATAGCTGGATAAATTTACTTTAGGTTAGTAAGAAGAAATCTAAAGATAATGGCTTGGAGGAATCAGGGAAGATAAGAAAATAAGGGAAGGAATCTAGAGACAGATGCCTTTGTAGCCATATCCCACTGGCGTAAAACACCTACAAAAAAAGAGAAGGAAATGGGTTTTTTTTTTTTCCAACTAAGACAAGAAGGTAACATCAGTGTTGAAAGCAATTCAGATAAGTTCTAGAATAGCACTGACCAAAAGAATTTTCTATGCGGATGGAAATGTTCTGTATCTGCACTGTCCAGTTGTAGCTGCTAGCCACGTGGCTCTCCTGGGCACTTAAAATGTATGATAAGGAACTGGATATTTAATTTTATTTCATTTTTCTTAATTTAAATTTAAATAGCCTCATGTGGATGGTGGCTATCATTTTGGACACTGCAGCTCTAGAAGACGGCTGAACCTGTAGCAATACCAGGGCAAGAAACTTGATGTAAGAAAACAGAGCTTGAAGTCAAAGAGTCTTTGTAGTAGATGTTGTGAGAGTCCATGAGAAAACAAATGCAAAAGATATTTTTTTTAAAAGTTTAGTTCTTAACCAGAGGGAGAGGAAAAGATACTTCAGGAGTATGTTGAAAGGAAGTGTTTTAAATAAATAGTGCTAAAATTGTGGTATAACTGGCTAAACAATTGGGTATAATGTAGTGACAAAGGAAACTATAAAAGATGGTGTGACAATAAGATGGCTGCTGTAGCCTTATATACTTGACTGTTTTGATGGACTGACCCTGCAAAAGCTTTGTTCTACATTTATTGTTTGTTTGTTTGTTTTAATGTTTAGTTTTGAGAGAGAGAGATAGCACAAACCAGGGGAGGGGCAGAGAGAGGAGACATAGAATCCAAAGCAGGCCCTAGGCTCTTAGCCATCAGCACACAACCTGATGTAAGGCTTGAACCCATGAACCGTGATCATGACATGAGCTGAAGTCAGATGTTTAACCAACTGAGCCACCAGGCACTCTTGCAAAAGCCTTGTTCTAATGGGTAGCCCCCAGAGGGTCATTGACATTAAAAAAATAACAGTTTATGCTTCTTACTTGTAAGGAGGAATCTATTCTTGAGGGATATAAAGGATACCTAAGGTCTGTGGATAGCAGGAAATATTTTCTTCTATGTTGGAAAAATCAGGCTATAGATAAGAGATAAAGGGAAACACAGAATCTGAAGCAGGCTCCAGGCTCTAAGCTGTCAGCAAAGAGCCCAAAGTGGGGCTTGAACCCACGAGCTTTGAGATCTTGACCTGAGCTGAAGTTGGACACCTAAACAATTGAGCCACCCAGTGCCCCCCCATAATGTTACTTAAGTGATCGACAATTGAAGACTATGGAAGAGATAAAATGTCTTTTTATTTTTCTTTTGAAATGATTACTCTAATTTTAATCATAATTTTAACATGGAGTTTGAGATGTTCATGTATACTTTACTTTTGCTAGGAAAAAAATAGTATAAACCAAGTAGTTCTAAAGTGATTACAAAAAAAATAAAAAATAAATAAAGTAATTACACAATTATATACAATTACACAATATAATACAGTGATTACACTGTATATAAATTTCCACTGGCTTGAAAATAGTTTCTGTTCGCTTAACAGTTTTTCAGCATCCTCAGGAGATTGATGAAAAACGATTACTTGAACCAACATACTTTTTTATCATGACCATAGAACCCTTTCCCCATTTTTTCTCCTCCTTTCTTAGTTTCTATTATACTTTTCAGTCTTCTTGTTTTAACTAATAGCTATCCCTTGTTGACTTGAGTATCTGTCCACTATCCTTAGAAAGTTATTCTGAGTCTTTTTCGTCTTCTTCATTGCTTCCTTTCCTTCTAAACATATTTGTTATTATACGTATCATATAATATTTTAATTACTTATATACACACCTATTTTCTCAGACTGTGAACTCATTGGGATAAGTCTGTGTCTTATTTATTTTTGTATACTAATATAGTAATAGTAACTGTTTAATGGATTAAGGATTAAAAATTTCTAAAACACTTAATGATTCTCATCCTACAGAACATGTGAACTATATTATGTGAACCCATCAAAAACTAGCTGAAAATACTGCAGATAAAGGAATTTAATTTTGTCAGTGTTTATGTCAGGTATTCCTTAATACTTTTAAGCTTTCTGGTTAGGAAAATATACTAGTTTGTGAAAGTTATGTAAAAATTCTCTTTCTGCTTTTAGGAAAAACTGATAAAATATGCAACAGATAGTGAAACAGTGGAACCTGTTATCTCACAGTTGGTGACGGTACTTTTGAAAGGTTGCCAAGATGCAAACTCTCAAGCTCGGTTGCTCTGTGGGGAATGTTTAGGAGAACTGGGGGCAGTAGATCCAGGTCGACTAGATTTCTCAACAACTGAAAGCCAAGGAAAAGATTTTACATTTGTGGTAAGTAATGGTAATTTGGAATGACAAGAAGAGTTCTATGTCCTATTCAGGTTTTTATATTTAATTTACAAAGAACTGTTCAAGTTATCCTTAGTGGCAATGTGATCTAAACTAGACAATTTAGGTAACTTCAAATTTATTCCCAAATACTATTGCAGAGATCTAGAGCCAAAAACTATAATAAAGTTGGGGCCTAGACTAGTGTGCTATGTTCTTTTAAAAAAGCTTCCCAACATAAGGGTACCTAGTTGGTTGAACTGCCTGTCGCTTGATTTCAGCTCGGATCATGATCCCAGGGTCATGGGATCAAGCCCCACATTGGACTCCATGCTGAGTGTGGAGCCTACTTGGGATTCTCTCTCTCTCTCTCTCTCTCTCTCTCTCTTCCCCTCCCTCTCCCTCCTTCTCTCTCTCCCTCTGCCCCTCTACCTTGCTTGTGTACATACTCTCTCTCAAAAAATAATAAATAAATAAAATAAAAAAGCTTTCCAACCTAATGATGATAGTTAAAATCTAATTAATTATTTAAATATTAGAGTTCCAACACTACTGCTAAGTGTTTTCATCGGAAACTAATTTCCCAGCGTGTCCTAATAGTGAATTAAAAAGTTGCCGTGATCAAATGAGTTTGGGAAATCCTCTAAGACAAAATCAAACAGAACATCTCCTGTATCACTTAGTGTGCGCACTATCAATCTCCAGAGGAAGGTATGTTAAAATTATTTCTTGGAGTGTCTCAAATGACCAGGCTTCTCCAGAATGCAATTGAAGAAACGCTATATATACAATTTTCTGTTTTGTTTTGTTTTGTTTTATTATTTGAGAAAGAGCACGAGCAATCTGGGAAAAGGGGCATTGAGAGAGAGAGCGCACACAGGCTGGAGAGAGCAACAGATGAAGAGAACCTTAAGCGCAGTCTTCACGCTTGTGTGGAGCCCACTGTGGGCCTCAGTCTCATAACCCTGGGATCATGACCTGAGCCAAAACCAAGAATCAGGCACTCAACCAAATGAACCACCCAGGTCCTCCTACAGTTTCCTTTTTAAGGATTAAAATGCAATGTTTGATTTTGGGGTCATTAGTTCAAGCCCCACGTTGGGTGTAGCTATTACTTAAAATCTTTAACAGCAACAGCAAAACAAAAAGTGAAAATGGAAGCTTTACAAAAGTTGAATGATTCTAATGCCCTTTATAAATAGCCTAAAAAGCTTTAGGTTGGACTTCTTGGCTACAGATTATGTTTTAGCCTTGGGACCACTCTTAGTTTGAACCTTAATGTCCTTTCCTTTTCTAAGTTAAATTCACTTAGGTAACTAAGTTAAATTAGCCATGTAAGGCACTGTGCGTTTTTAAAAATTTGATATTCTTTATCTTTGATTTTTTTTTTTCTTGTTTTCTATTGAGACTGGAGTAGAAGATTCAAGCTTTGCCTATGGATTACTAATGGAACTTACAAGAGCTTACCTTGCATATGCAGATAACAGTCGAGCTCAAGATTCAGCTGCTTATGCCATTCAGGTAAGAATGTGTACAGTCAGTACTGGATTTACATTACTGAATTCTGATAATTTGTAAATGTATACTTCGGAAACTTATTTTTGTGAACTGTTATTTTCATTATCAAAGCTCAGAATTAGCATAATATAAGTTAATGATAAAATTTCACAGTATAGAAATTTACCCTCTTAACAGATTATTAGAAATACTTTGAAAATTTTTCTGTATATTTATTTAACAATTTTATATGTCTTCTCCACCAGACAGAGAGGTCATATTACTATGATCTGTAACTTGATTTTCTTTTGTGTTCAACAGTCTGTCTTGGGTAATTTTCCATGTCAGTACATTGGTCTCTAATTCATTCTTTTCAAAGACTTAAAATTAAATATGGATGTACCATAATTTATTTAAAAAATTTTTTTAACACATTTAGGATATTTTCAGTGTTTTGCTTTTATGAGAAATGCTTCAGAGAACATATATTTCTGAGCACTTCAGTGAATATATCATAATATAAACATCTAGAAATAAAAGTATGTCTCAGAGCAAGCTCAGAATTTACAATTGATAAATTTTATCAAAAAAGTTTCACCAGTTTATAATTCCTTGACAAAACCTGCCTTTTATCAAAATTTTACATCTTTGTCAATGTGACAGATAAAAAATAGTACCATTTTACTTTAGTAGTATTACAAGAGAAGTATATCATCCTTTATTTAATGCATTTTTGGTGAATTTTCTGTAGATGATCTTTGCCCATTTTTCTCTTGGTGTAGAGCTATTTTTTCATTGCTATTTAAGACTTAATTTGTGTATAATAGAAGTTAACCCTTTGTCAGTCATACACGTCATCAATATTTTTCCAGTTTGGTGTTCTTTGCCCTTTTTCATGGTATTTTATTTCAATTCAGAATTTCTTTGTTTTGTTAGATATTCAGTTCTGGAATTCATGGTGAGTGGTCTGAGTTTCAGATGTAAATTTGAGGTATTTATTATAGAGATGGTATCTAAAATTATGGTCCTGGATGTGTTCTTTGAGGGAGTACAGGTGAAAAGATTCCAGTAATTGAGCCCTGGGCATTGAGAGGTCAGTGAGAAGAGGGGGGAACAAGTAAGAAAACTGAGAAGGAGCTGTCAGTAAGGTGTTCCAGAAGACAAGAAAGTATCTATAAAGGAGAGTGGAAGAATGAGATAGTAGCTGGGAAGGAAGGAGGAGTGATGATGGGAAAAATAACAGTATGTTTATATGTTGTTTGGGAACAATTCAGCAGAGAGGAGAATATGATGATATAAGGAGAGAATTGATGAAATACTATTTTTAATAGGCAAAGAGTTGTGGAATATAGTATGCAAGAGGAAGGGGTAGCCTTAATTAAAAGCAAAAGCAATTAATCTGTAGTAAGAGGGGAGAAACTGGGCACTGATGCTGGTAATGCCTGGCTGGATAGATGTGTGGGTGGAAGTTGTGAAGATCTCTTTGGATTGCTTCTGTTTTTTTTTTTTCAATGAAATGTGAAACAAAGTCTGCAATTGTAAGTATATTGGTCTTTTTAAGAGTATAAACGCCCCCCCCCAAAGGAATTGCTGATCTCCTTAATTAAAAGAGGGTATTTATTAATTAGAGTGACTTTGCCAAACAAGCTGGCCTTAAACAAAGTTTTAATAATATTTTAAAGTTAGGGGCACCTGTGTGGCTTAGTCGGTTAAGCATCCGACTTTCTCTTAGGTCATGATCTTGTGGTTCTTGGGTTCGAGCCCCGCGTCGGGCTCTGTGCTGACTGCCGGCTCAGAGCCTGGAGCCTGTTTCAGAGTCTGTGACTCCCTCTCTCTCTGACCCTCCCCTGCTCACGCTGTCTCTCTCTCTCTCTCTCCTAAAAGAATAAATAAAACATTAAAAAAAATAATATTTTAAAGTTAAATGAAAATGGATTTTGGATATTTCTGTATTTGAATTTTTCATATACTTCCTTTTACTAAAGTATACTAATATAAGTATAAAGTACATATTTTGCTAGACAGTTCTTATACTTTATTGGGACTACATCTATTACATGTAATCATTTTCAGTGGAATTATAAAGAGTAATGGGTGATAGAAGATATATCCTAACATATTTGTTTTGTCTTGAATATTGAAACTAAAGGCAAAGATTTTTTTTCTTCATTTATAAAATCTCATTTGCTTTATTTTCAGGAAAGTAAAATATAACCATTTAATTTCAGGGCTTGAATAGTAAAGTGGTCTTTCACATTTGCATCTTTTCATAATTTTTAAATAATCTCTACCCCCAGCTTGGGGCTTGAACTCTCAACCCTGAGATCAAGAGTTGCATGTTCTACTGATTGAGCAAGTGAGGCATCCCTTCTTTTCACAATTTTAAGCTAGGTATTTTAAACCTAGAATTTGAGATACCTTGAATTTTTAAAACTATTTTGGATTTGTAGAGGTTTTCATTAAAATTCAGAAAAGATCAAATTCTAAAAATTATACTTCTGCAAATATAGACATTTCTAATATTTCCTCTAAATAGCTCTTAAACTTATTTCATGTATGTATTATATAGAGAAAACACAAACTGCCTTCATTTTCAAATACTACCTCAGCTTTGTGACTTTAAGTTACCTAAATGGTTTTAAGCATTGAAATACATGTCCTAAGCAAGTTCACAACTTTTATAATTCTATATATTTTTAAATTATTTTTTAACTATTATGTATAGAATGTTGATAATCAGAAAGGTTTATCTGCTTCACGAAGATTTACACATGTAAAATATGTATTTGTAGGAGCTACTTTCTATTTATGACTGCAGAGAGATGCAGACCAATGGCCCAGGTCACCAGTTGTGGAGGAGATTTCCTGAGCATGTTCGGGAAATCCTGGAACCTCATCTAAATACTAGGTCTGTAAACTCATTAAAACCATTTTTGTAAAATTGTTTTTAACTTTATAAAATTAATGTTGTTTTTGATTTAATTTTTTATCATTAAAAGTATTTTCATTATGTCTGATACATATTTTCCACTCTGAATATGCTTCTAATCTTATCAAAAAGTACGGTTTGCTCATTGGTTAAATTCTGTAATTTAATTATTTAAGATGAATTTATTGAAGCTAAAAGGATCAATTTTTTTTATTTCAGTGAGTAATACTGATTTTCTATCTACTTTAAATATGAGTTTAAGCTCTTAATAGGCAAAATTAATAGAAATTTAAAAATTTAAAGCCACAGTTCCAAAGTCATTAGTAAACCCGAGTTAGAGATTAGATTTTTACCCATACAACTTCTCCTCATGAAGATATTTTCTCCCTCTGCTTTTTAAAAAAGTATATTATAATCTCTTTTTAAATTTTAATAATTTTGTTAAGACTGATTGAATCTACAAAATTATAAATTATTTTTAGTTAGAAACTATAATTGCTAGCTCACATGCTTATTAGATACATGCCCATAGATAAATTACTTCCTTGAACATTGGTATAGTGCCTGGCCTTGTTTGCTAGATACCCAGAAACCTTTTTTTTTTTTTTAAAGTCAGACACCCAAGCACCAGGGTAGGAGAGGGGCAGTCGGAGAGAGAATCTTAAGTAGGCTCCACGCTCATCTCAGAGCCCATGTTGGGGGGCTTGATCCCATGCCCCTGGGATGCTCAACCGACTGAGCCACCCAGGCACCCCATAGAAACCTTTTAAATTTAGAGCCTTTTATGTGTAGAAACAGATAGATGTAACTGGTAAAGACAGTGGGGCTATGGAGTGGGTAGGGAATATTAATAAGAGAGTTCTTAAACTGAAGGACCATAAAGACCAAGCTGCTTAAGAAAAGAGGTATTGAAATGAAAGTATTATAAATCAGGAGAGTCTAACATGGTCAAGGGAAAGAAAATCTCAGTGATAGAGAGCCTATGTATTAGCATAACTGGAAGAACTGGAAATTTAGAAGGAAACTAGGCCTATAGAGTAAGGTATCTAAGTAGTTCATTGTGAAGTGAAGATGTTTGTATTGACAAGGGAGTCCTGATAAAGAAGTAGAGGAGAAAGTCATTGAGAAGGTTTGAGTTTGATTAGATGGTCTAGCCAGACAGTGAAGTCACTCAGGATGCTAAGACTTGAGGAAGAAGAAAGAAAACACTGAGAGATGTACTAAAGCTATCAGTGAGTTTGATACTCAGTGAGTTTGGTGGATGCCCATAATGAGTAGTAGAGAATGGTATGTTTGGGTGGCTTGAACCTCAAAGGAACATCTTTATTACACAAGAATGGAATTGGAAGGATCTAAAAGGAGCATTGAGGAGTAAGTAGGAGGAGACACACTCAAATACTTTGAAGTGCTTGATGTATGCAAGAATGACCTCCCACCCCGTTAATAAGGATATAGGAAAAGTAATGTCTTTAACCATATTTCAGTAAAAGCAAGGCAGTAGTGGGGTAGTCAGTGAAGGAGTTGAAACAGTTTCTTACATGTTTTATACTAAAGTTCTAAACAGATGGATATATATTTATATACTTTTTAATAAACAAATTTTCAAAATTACAGATATAAGAGTTCTCAGAAGTCAACAGATTGGTCTGGAGTAAAGAAGCCAATTTACTTAAGTAAATTAGGTAATAACTTTGCAGAATGGTCAGCATCTTGGGCAGGTTATCTTATAACAAAGGTAAGAGAACTCTGATCAGAATTAGTTAACGGAACAGAAATTCTAAAGGAAACCAGAACATCTATCTGAATATATAGCACAAATAGTATGCATTGAAATATTTGTACTGATAGTGATAGAAATTTTTGTAGAAAGCGTTCACTAATAGAAAATAACAGTTTCTCTACTGTTACTAGTTTCTGAGTAAAACGGTAATTATTTTATGAAGCAAATTACTATGATTTTTGCAAACTGTCTATTATGTCTGTTCATTTTACATTGTGAAACGATACTGTTTAAAAAATGTAAATGCTTTTTGAAAGCTTATTACGTAACAAAGATTTTTTATATGATAAAAAAATATCTCTTTGTGGCTTTTCCTAAAAGAGAATACATTATCTGAACTTCCTCCAAAATAAAAATAAACATTTATAAGAAATGAAACTTCATGAAAAAGTAGAGGTGTATTTCTGATGTTTTCCTAATATGAGATTTTTACATGCCTGACAGAGAGGTTTTGTGTGTTCCAAGAAATGCTTAAGGCATATTTTTTAAAAAATATTTTTATAATAATCTTTATCTGATAATTTCTAGAAAGTTTCTCATGTGTTTATGAACATACTGAAAATATATTATGTGAAATGTAGAATACCACTGAATTAATTACTTCCAGATCTGGAGTCTTTAATTTAGCTTTGTTGTTGTTGTTGTTGTTGTTGTTGTTAAGTGAAGTGTTTATATTTGAGAAGGAAAAAATCTTTAAATTTTATAAGAGAATAATAAGGTTGGCAAATCTAAGGCTAGATCATACTAATAAAATTTAGCTGTAAACCCAAGTAATTTAGTTTTCTATTTCTTTCATTTTTTTTCCCCTGTAGTTAATCACTGTTCATTACTTATTAAAAATGTGAGTCTTAAACTTAATGTACTGGCCTAGAGTATACATTTTGGTTACTTATGTGTGTGTTCATGGAGTTAATATGCTGAATTTAATGTTAGCTAAGTAAAATGTACTGTGATTAGGGAGGTTAATCTGTAACAAAACATGATGCGTCCAAAAATTAACTGTTCGGCGAGGAAGGCTGTTTATTTTGAGGTGGTTGACACTACCTGTAGGGGTCGCAGCAGTTCAGGCACTTTGAGTGACTTAGAGTTACCAAGGAGTGAAATCCTCCTTGCTTGAGTGTGAGTGCCTCTACATAAGAGAATACCCACTCTGCAATGATAAGTTATCTCATGTGTGGAGTTTTTTCACATTAATCGATAGAATAAAATGTATAAAATTACTTAGTCCCTAAACCATTTGGGTTTACAGGTTCGGCATGATCTTGCCAGTAAAGTCTTCACCTGCTGTAGCATTATGATGAAACATGATTTCAAAGTGACTATCTATCTTCTTCCACATATTCTAGTGTATGTCTTATTGGGTTGTAATCAAGAAGATCAGCAAGAGGTGAGAGATGCCATTTTATTTGGTTTCTGTTTGTCTAAACATTTGTCTGATGTAATTAATACTAGAAAAGCTTTAGGAAGCTTTTAATTACTGAATTAATTTACTTTAGGAAATGTACATCAGTGTATGGCTATGTATGTACATGTTTAATCCTTAAATCTTTTTAACCTTTTATTTATCAAAGAATTATACAATGCTTAGTGTAGAAAATTAGAAAGTATATATTGTAGGGATGCCTGGGTGGCTCAGTCTGTTAAGCATCCAACTTTGGCTCAGATCATGATCTCATGGTTCCTGAGTTTGAGCTCTGCAGTGGGCTCTCTGCTGTTAGTGCAGAGCCTGCTTCAGATACTCTGTCTCTCTCTCACTCTCTGCCCCTCCCCTGCTCACACACTCACTCTCCCTCTCTCTTAAAAATAAATATTAAAAATGTATGTATATATTAAAATGCCCTAGTGTACATAGAACTTTTTGAAAAAACAGTACATAAGAAATTACTGATAGTGTTTTTTCTAGTGAACAGTGCTGTGGATTAGGATAGGGGAAGGAGAATATTTTACTTTTTGTTTTATTTTTTTAATTTTTTTGTAATGTTTACTTATTTTTGAGAGAGACAGAGCATGAGCAAGGGAAGAGAGAGAGGGAAACACAGAATCTAAAGCAGCCTCCAGGCTCTGAGCTGTCAGTGCAGAGCCCCATGCGGAGCTTGAACTCATGAACCCCAAGATCGTGTCCTGAGCCGAAGTCAGATGCTTAACTGACTAGCATTCCTACTTTTTGTTTTATGATATTTTGTAAATCAAGTTTATTACAATTTTTTAGCCACATACATATAACATTATTTTAAAGATTAGTTTTAATGGCGTAAATAGCATATTACTATGTTCTTAATGTAAAAATTGAATTATACAAATAAAATTGTACCCTTTGACTACCGTTCCTGATCCCATATTTTCATAAGTCCTCACTAATATTAATTTGATGTGTATATTTTTAGACCTTTTGATTTGTTAATGCATTTGGTTCTGTTTTGGTTTTCTTTTATGATATCATTGTAGATATTATTCCTTAACTTGCTTGTTTTTTTAATTTACCAATATATATTTATTGAGCCACCCTTTTTTAAATTAATGCTGTATAATATAGTACTTCCATTTTATAGTTGTACCATAGTTTAACTATTGCCATGATAATGGTAATGATTGTCCAATTTTTGTTTGCATTATGGCTATTCTTACTTGTGAAAGAGTTTTGTGTATGTGGGTTGAGGGTGTATTCCAAAAACAGAATTGCTGGGTCATATGATATGTACATTTAAAATTTTATTAGAGACTTTAAAATTACCAATACTGACTTATAGTTGCCTAAGTTAGATAATAGCAAAATGATAGTACATAGACCCATTATTAACCATAAAACGAGTTTTTCTTAGGTTTATGCAGAAATTATGGCAGTTCTAAAGCATGATGATCAGCATACCATAAGTACCCAAGACAGTGCATCTGATCTGTGTCAACTCAGTACACAGACTGTATTCTCCATGCTTGACCATCTCACACAATGGGCAAGACACAAATTTCAGGCACTGAATGCAGAGAAATTTCCACAAAGCAAATCAAACAGAGATAAGGTAGACTCAATAGGTGAGTCATAAATTGTGTTTATTTTATTCACTTAATTATTAACCAATTAACTCCTTCCTGTATCAGTTCTATAATTTAAGCATTAGTTTTTTAAAGACCTGTGTTTTCTTGCACACCTTTTTTTCACCCTAAGGTAGCCTTTTCACTGAGAAAAAGCAGAGAATTTATAGTCAGAAAACCTCTTTAAATTCTACTCTCACTTCCTTAGGAAAGACACATGCCTAATTTCTAATAGTTTAGTACAGAATTAATATTATCTCACTTAGAAGACTGAGGATTAAATGAAATGATGAATGTGTAAATTGTACAGTATGAAATAAATGACATGTTAATATTGTTAGTACCTGGCTTCTTCCTGCTAACCCATTTTCTGTGTGTCTCCTCAGTATATTGAATGTATTTACTCCGTGTCCCCTCAGTGTACTTTGTGTGTGTGTGCACACATACATATATATATATATATATACACACACACATATACATACATATACATATATATGTAGTAAAGTGTTCTTTATCCTTTTTTCACTTGTGAAATACTCTTTGCAATTTTTTTTACATGTTTTAAATTTCAAGAGAGATTTTAATTTCATTCCATGGCCTATTTCTTTTTTTCATTTTCTATTCATTTTATTCATTTTCTTTTTCCTGTCCCTGGTAGTGTTTGGTATCCAGCATGCTCTCCAAGTATGCTTAATACACATTATTACATTGCACTTTGCTGTATCAAATATGTGCAGTCTTTCCCCTGTGATATTACAACTCCCACTAATGTGACTAAAAGGGGAATCTCATTAGAGTTAAAAATGACACCTGCCTCTAGGATAGAAACATTTGGTGAGAAGAATCGTATTCATTATACTTCTGTATACCTCAGCAATTTTAATGGAAATCTCCTGTCTTACCTCCTGCATTTTGAGGTTAATTGAAAAAATTGATTAATAGCCCTTAAAGAGACCTTCACTTACACAGTCCTCAGTTTGTGAGCCTTTCCCTCTTGTTCATATACCTGTGGAAACCACATACATTCCTGTTGTTAAACACAATAATTTATTATTTTTCTAAAAATTTCTGAACTTGCCAACAAATATCTAGAGGATTGATTTTCTTAGGACTATGGCTAATTATTAATATATTTTCCATTGATTTAATTATTACATGTTTGTTCCTGTTTCTGCACATGAAAATAGTTACTGTAAAACTAAGTCTAAACTCTATCACTATACCTACTAACATTGTAAGGGAAATACTAGCTTTTAAGAATAACATTTATAATGGTTCAAAAATAATATCTTTGGGGTCCCTGGGTGGCTCAGTCAGTTAAGTGTGCAACTCTTGATTTTGGCTCAGGTCATGATCTTGGGGTTGTGAGACTGAGCCCCCACATAGTGCTGGGTACTGGGCTTAGAGCTTGGTTAAGAGTTTCTCTTTCCCTCTCCCCCTCCCCTCTCTCTCTCAAAAACAAAAACAGAAGTACAATATTTTTAACATTTCTCATAATTTGAATGATCTACAAATTTTGATGTAATCAAGGGCTTATTTTAAGTATAATTTCATTTAAATTTACCATCTTGATTCTTTAAATTTTGAAGAAATTTATAACGTTTAAATAAGAATTCATAAACTAGACTGTCCTCATTTTGAAATTTCTAATTTATGTCTTTTCTTAGCCTCTTGAAAAAATTACCCTAAATTATTTGTGATTTTTACTTCAAATGTACTTTTACTTTGAATTTTTATTAAAGTTGTTGCTATTGTATATATGGCAACATAGGAAAAAATAGCCTGATAACAATTCTAAACTTTAAAAAGAAAGCTATTTCTATAATTCTGCTCTTTCCCTACTGTTATACTTTATCAGTGATTTTATAATTATCATTAATAAATAAATCATCTTTGTATCTTTTGTATCATCTATATCTTTTCAGTATTTAATACATCTTTTAGGTTTTGGGTTTTTGTTTTTTTTTTAAGTTTTATTTAAATACCAGTTACTTAACATACAATGTAATATTAGTTTTGGGTATACAATGTAGTGATTCATATATGTACTTCCATACATTGGTGCTCATCATGACAATTGCACTCCTTAATTTTCATCACCTCACTCCATCTCTCCTCTAGTAACCACCAGTTTCTTCTCTGTAGTTAGGAGTCTGTTTTGTGGTTTGGCTCTCTTTTTTTTGCCCTTTGCTAATCTTTTTGTTCCTCAAATTCCATACATGAATGAAATCATATGGTATAATACAGTTTTACATTTAATCTTCACAACAACATTGTAAGGAAGGAAGGACAATTGTAATATTTCCCTTATATATATGGGGACATAGAAGCTCAAATAAGTTAAATAATTGTCCAAGGTAAAGTAAGTAATAATGGTGGGAGTTGGAGCAAGAATCCTTTGAGCAATCATCCTACAGGCATTTATATTCTAAGTATGATACTTTTAATACATTTCTATTAATTAGTAAATGAAATTGAATTTAAAATAAATAAATTAGAATTTAAATTGACACTTTTAAAATTTCCTAAGTCTTTAATTACTCAATTGTCTTTTTATAATCTAGTATCTTCTGTGGATTATGAAGACTATCAGAGTGTAACTCGTTTCCTAGACCTCATTCCTCAGGATACTCTGGCAGTAGCTTCCTTTCGCTCCAAAGCATACACACGAGCCGTAATGCACTTTGAATCATTTATTACAGAAAAGAAACAAAATATTCAAGAGCATCTTGGATTTTTACAGGTTTGAAATTAATACAGGAAACTTAATGTTTTTTAATATTGCTGATCTTTTATGTTTATTTTGTTCATTTTATTGAACATTTTATTGAATGTTTTAGATGCTGTGCTAGGTACTAGATATTTATAAGCATTTTAGAAGCTTACCGATTAGTAGGGAGAGATAAACATCAGTTTGGTGTAATGCCTGAAGTAAAGTGATATAGATATGCCCTGAGGAAAGGCACTTATGTGTGGGGTGGGATGAGGTAAGAGATGGGAGTATATGAGCAAGGAATTAGAACAGGCTTCTTGGAGACCATGTCTAATCTGGGTCTTAAAGAATGATACATAAAAGGAGGAGGCCTCTGTATTTCAAACAGAGGCATCCGTATGGAGTTGGGAAAGAACTCCCACGAAAGAACGTGGTGTATGCTAAAGAGTAAAGTGTCAGTTTGGGAATGGTGGAAGAAAGATAAAGATTTGGGCAGAGGAAAGATAAAACCTAGAGAATCTTTTAAGTTGTACCAGATTCTTAGGGGATTTGAACCAGGGAAGTGCTATGGAAGAATTGTATTTTGGCTAAATGACTATGGCAGTCATGGAGGGAGGGTTTGAAAGAGCCATAAGGCAAGGGAAGCAGGCCACTGTTACTCTACTGAGAAATGTGGGCCTGAATTGGGGGTGAGTGGGAAAGAGGATGTGCTGGTTGCAACAGGACAGGCATGACAGTGCTAGTGAAGTAATGGTTTAGGTGATAAAATTTTTATTGTGGTGGGAAGAAAAAAAAGGCAGGTGGGGCTAATACAGTGGGAGTATATAAGAGGCCAAAATGAGGGGCACCTAGGTGGCAGAGTATGTTGAGCATGCTACTCTTGATTTCGGCTCAGGTCATGAGCCCAAGGTAGCAGGATCAAGCCTCATGTCAGGCTCTGCACTGAACATGGAGCCTGCTTGGGATTCTCTCTCTCTCTCTGCATCTCTCCCCTGCTCATGCGCTCTCTGTCTCTCTCCCTATAAAAAAAAAAAAAAAAGTCAAAATTGGTAGACTTTTTTCACATTGAAAAGCAAAAGGTAGTGAGAAACTGAAAAATTAGTAGCTTGTAGTCTTTTTTTAAAGTTATTTATTCACTTAAGTAATCTCCACACCCAATGTGGAGCTTGAACTCAAAACCCTAAGATCAAGAGTCACATGGTCCTCCAACTAAGCCAGCCAGGTGCCCCAGTAGTTTGTAGTATTTGGATGAATATTAGCCGCTTCCTGTCTATTTTTCTCCTTATCTAGCTTTGAGTCTGTTTTCATTATGAGATTCATTCCATTACAAAGATGTTCAACTCCCTTGTCTTTTTCCCTCTGTGTGATACTCACTTTGTAAAATACCATCCCTGGATGAACTCAGTCATCTGCCTTGTCAGTGTCTGCACTTAAGCAAATGAACATTGCTAGAGAAAAATCACAGTGGGTTTTTAACTGCTTTTACTTTCAGTTTATAATCTGAGATTTCAGCGTACTGCTGAAATCTTTAGCACTGCCTTCAGTCTTTCTGTGTTTCTTTAATAGCCTACCTTCCTGCTCATCAAGATGATTATTTCTTACCTTATCATTTCTCTGTTGCCACCTCACTTACTCTTAGCTAATAATCTTGCCTCATTGTCATTAAGAAAATGAAGCCAGGGGCACCTGGGTGACTCAGTCAGTTAAGCTTCTGACTCTTGGTTTCAGCTCAGATCATGATATCACTGTTTCATGAGTTTGAGTCCCAAGTCAGACTCTGCTGGTGGCGCCGAGCCTGCTTGGGATTCTCTCTCTTTCCTTCTCTGTCTGCCCCTCCCTTGTTCATGCTGTCTCTGTCTCTCTCAAAGTAAATAAATAAACTTAAAGAAAAGAAAAGGTCTGCCAAATTTGAAAATACACTGACTTCTTCACCATATCCTTCTTTCTTCTCTTCCATTATTCCTAAGGAAGGATCCCTTTCTGTCAAAATCCAGTCTTTCTACTTGTGTTCTTGATTTCACTCCTTCAGACAGTCTGCTTTCTCTAGGATCAATAATTTATCTTCCTCAACCTAAGCATATAGACATACTCTCTGGTATCTTCCATCTTAATTTTTTTCCTCACGTGCCTGCAAGTGAGTGGGGAAGGGGAAGAGACAGAGAGAGAGAATCTTAAAGCAGGCTTCACGCCCAGCCCTAGACAGAGCTTGATCTTACAACCATGAGCCAAAATCAGGAGTCAAGACAATTAACTGACTAAGCCACCCAGGTACCCCCATCTTAATTTTAATAATTCCCTTGGTCTTACATTCTCCTTCAGATACTTCCCATCTGTCTTTTTCCCTACATAGCCAGTTTTAAAAGAACTGTTTATCTCCCTATATTCACTTTACTTTCCATTCATTTTTTGACCATTCCAACATGACTTCTTTATCTGTTCCACTAATACTACTTTTACTAAGAAAATCAGTGGCCTCCATGTTGCCAAATCCAGAAAATGCTTCCTAATTTCACAGAATCATTTGATCGCTCCTTTTTCATTAAGACTTTTGCTTTTATTTCATGGCTTCTGGGATATCACATTGCCCATCTTCCTTCCTTTAAACTACTCTGGTTTCTCTTCTCAGTTTCATTTGCTCATTCTTTGTCTTTAAATACAGTCGTACTCTAGCCTCCTATATTGACCCTGTTCTCTTCTCTCTTTCTATTCATTTCCTAGAGCATGCCATCTTTTCCCCTTCCTTTAAATAACTTTGTGCTGAGTGCTTGCAAATTTTTATCTTCAACCTGAATATCTCCTTTGAACTCAGATTTGAGGCATCACACTATCAATATAATAAATTACTTGTTTAAAAATTTTATAAATTAAGGGGCGCCCGGGTGGCTTAGTCGGTTGAGCGTCCGACTTTCGCTTAGGTCATGATCTCACGGTTCGTGGGTTCGAGCCCCGCGTCGGGCTCTGTGCTGACTGCCGGCTCGGAGCCTGGAGCCTGTTTCAGTGTGTGACTCCCTCTCTCTCTGACCCTCCCCTACTCACGCTGTCTCTCTCTCCTAGAAATAAATAAAACATTTAAAACAAAATTTTATAAATTAATAAAAAACAAAACATTGTAAACTGTATTCAACAGAATTTATCATAAGTTGTATTTAAATAGAGTTCAGAACCTTAAAGTTCTTTGTAACTGTCATCAATAGCAATTACTAATGTAGATTCATGTTTAAGTGGAACAAGAGTGTTAAGATAATAGAATGTCTGGAGATAAGTTTATAATTTTACTGTGAAGTCTGCCTTGAAGGAAATACTGTTGCTTTGAGAAAAATTCTCATGTACTCACTTCACATAAACTGATGGTTTTATAATTTCAGTTCTAGTTGTATTTTTTTTTCTCATTTGATTGTTTTGTAATGGTTGAATAAAGAAATTGTACGCTGCTATGCATGAACCGGATGGAGTGGCTGGAGTAAGCGCAATTCGAAAGGCAGAACCATCCCTGAAAGAACAGATCCTTGAACACGAAAGCATTGGCTTACTGAGGGATGCCACTGCTTGTTATGACAGGGCTATTCAGCTAGAACCAGACCAGGTAAGATAATAAATGAAAGGCAACATAATGAAAAGAGCCCTGAACTAGGAACTCTGGAAACCTTTGTTTCAATACTATCTCTACTAGTGCCTGGAAAATATTTAATCATCTCTGAGCTTTGAGCTTCCCAGTTGATGAAGTTAGAGATGTGCTCAAGGATCTCAAAAATCTTTTCCCATGCCAAATTTCTGTGACCTTAGAAATCCCCCAAATGAATGATGTTTGTTGAGGAGTGTATTTTTATTAATGTGTGCTCATTTACTCTAAAATTTATACAATTTTAGTTTGCAATTAAAAGTATCAATTTGATATACATCAACTTTTTAATAATAATAGTGATTCTCTATAGCCTAAGAAACATTTTTAGATTTTACATGCCCCTTAGGATCCTCTATGAATCTCTGAAATACTTAGAAATACTAAGCTATAATTAAAATGGGGGTGTGTTAACAGATTTCATGTTTATTGGGACAGGAAGGGAATTTAGAATTCTTAATTTATAATCTTGGCTTAGATTCTCTAATCATACGGTATTGCTTTTTGTTGTATTTTACATGTTCATTTTCTCAGAAGCTCATACAGGATCCTTATTTTTTACAATGTTTTTTTCAATTTTAAAGAATATTGCATAGTCTCTATAACTTTTTAGTTACTAAAACCCTTAATCTATATTAATGTTATTGTGAGCTTTGAGTTTTAATTTTTGTGTGAGAAATAGTATGGCAAACAATCTTTAAACAAAATATTAAAGAGTACTCATTACATTAAATTTGATTTGCACCAAAAGGTAAACCAAATCTGGAAAAAACAATAAATTCAGTCTGAGAGTCTTTTAGATTGTCTGTATACTCTTTTAATACTCACATATAGGAGGACATTGTTGGGCGCTTTGCCATTAGACCATCCAAATCAGTTGCTGAACTAAGAAGGATAGGTTCAGTGAGGTAGTTTTTGTTTTCCAAGATATATTTGAAGTGACTATTGATATTTTAAATATTTTTAAATTTCTAGATTATTCATTATCATGGTGTAGTGAAATCCATGTTAGGTCTTGGACAGCTGTCTACTGTAATCACTCAGGTGAACGGAGTGCATGCTAACAGGTAATGTTTTTTTATTTTTATTTTTTAAGTTTGAGAGAGAGAGTAGGGGTGAGGGGCAGAGAGGTAGAGAGATAATCCTAAGCAGGTTTCACACTGTCTGCCTGTAACCTGATGTGGAGCTTGAATCCACAAACTGTGAAATCATGACCTGAGCTGAAATCCAAAGTCGGATGCTTAACCAACTGAGTCACCCAGGCGCCCCATAGGTAATATTTTTTTTAAAGAATGATTTTCTTTTGGGATACCTTGGTAGCTCATCAGTTAAGCTTCCGACTTCAGCTCAGGCCATGATCTCATGGTTTGTGGGTTTGGACCCCGAGTTGCGCTCTCTGCTGTCAGTGCAGAGCCCACTTTGGATCCTTGGTCACCCTTTCTCTCTGCCCCTCTCTTGCATGCGTGGTCACGCTCATTCTCTCTCTCTCAAAAATAAATAAACTTAAAAAAAAAAAAAAAAAAAAGAACAGGGGCACCTGAGCGGCTCAGTTGGTTAAGCATTGGACTTCAGCCTAGGTCATGATCTTCCCGTTCCCGAGTTCGAACCCTGCATTGGGCTTTATGCTGACAGCTCAGACCCTGGAGCCTGTTTCTGTGTCTCCCTCCCTCTCTCTGCCCCTCCTCGAATCGCACTCTGTGTCTATCTCTCAAATAAAAATTAAACTTTTCTCATTCAGATACAATAACAAAAGAAAATCATTCTTTTTTTTTTTTAATTTAGTAAAGAAATGAAATCTTGTTTTGTGTTTTCATGGTGTTGGAGTTAGGCAACAAAAACTTTTTTTCTCTACTTTGTCATAAGCTGATTTAGCACTTAACAGCTTACCCTCTCTTTTGTACCAAATGTCTTTATTTATTTGTTTTTAAATTTAAATCCAAGCTAATTAGTATTTAGTGTAATAATGGTTTCAGGAGTAGAATTTAGTGATTCATCACTTACATATAATACCCAGTGCTCATTGTAACAAGTATCCTCCTTAATGCCCCTGGCCCATTTATCCCACCCCCCACCCAATACCTCTCAAGCAAACCTCAGTTTGTTCTCTGTATTTAAGAGTCTCTTATGGTTTGTCTTCCTCTGTTTTTATATTATTTTGCTTCCCTTCCCTTATGTTCTTTTGTGTCTTAAATTCCACATATGAATGATATGATATTTGTCTTTCTCTAATTTTGTTTAGCATAATACACTCTAGTTCCATTTATGTTGTGGCAGATGGCAGGATTTCATTCTTTTTGACTTCCAAGTAATATTCCATTGTATATATATATATATATATATATATACCACATCTTCTTTATCCATTCAGCAGTTAATGGACATTTGGGCTCTTTCAATACTTTGGCTATTGTGATAGTGCTGCTATAAACATTGGGGTGCATGTGCCCCTTTGAATCAACACTTCTGTATCCTTTGGATAAATATCTAGTAGTGCATTTATTGGGTCAGAGGGTAGTTCTATTTTTAATTTTTTGAAAAACCACCATACTGTTTTCAAGAGTGGCTGCACCACTTTGCATTCCCACCAGCAGTGCAAAAGAGTTCCTCTTTCTCTGCATCCTCGCCCACATCTGTTGTTGCCAGAGTTGTTAACTTTAGCCGTTCTGACAGGTGTGAGGTAGTGTCTCATTGTGGTTTCGATTTTATTTTCCCAGATGATGAGTGATGTTGAGCATTTTTTTCATGTGTCTTAACAGCTTATCTTCTGTCCCAACAGTCATCCTTGAATTATATTTGCTTTAAGACAGAAACTTTGCAGAGCTCACCTGCTATTGGTGAGACTGAAATGAACACATCAAATGAACAAAAATATCTAAGCTCTGTCAACATTATTAGCACCATTAAATTTCTGTGTTGGGGAAGAGGAAATATTGTGACTGATTTACAGAATGCCACTCTAGACTGTGTGGGTTGATTTTTCCCTAGAGGATTGATAGAAATGAAAGCTGCCTCCTTTCCTAAAGAAAATGGGTTTGTTATGATGCAAAAAAGTAGTATGTATGTGTGGCAAAGATTAAGGCTGCATAGTTCTTCTGGTCTGGGGAGTAACTGTGGAGTAACCGTGGGGAGTACTCTGAGGACTAACTGTGGAGGTTTGTTGTGCTCTTGAAGCTGTCTTGCTCTGAGAGTTAAAAGACTTATTTCTTGATAAATTTGTCAGATGCCAACTGACTATTCTGGGCAGTGAGATCTGATCAAAAGGGTTGGTATCTTAGCTAATCAGAGAGCACACAGACCACTGTTTTTAGTTAGGACTCTCAAAGCAGCTCTTCTAAGTATAGGTTCTATAAATCCCCAAGTGTAATTTGCAAAGACTGCAAGTCTATAGTGTTTGAGAGCAGAGAAGGTCACTGTTAATCAGATGTTTTCACAGTAATGAAATTTATGAAACAAGGGAAGAAACTTTGCAGAAGCAGAGAAAGAATGGTTATATGTTTTAGATGTTTCTCCAAATTAGTTGAAAGACTTCATAAGTAAAGTAATTTGGGAAGGTTTGTCATGGCTCAAGCCTAACTCATGTCAAGTTTTGTTTTACACATGCTGCTGAATAGTTAGATTCCTCTTCTTTTTGGATCTGTGATACATAGAGCCTTCTGATCTATCATATGGAGAACAAACTAATAAGACTTGATGAAGGGAAGGGGGGATGGGCTAGATGTGTGATGGATATTAAGGGGGGCACTTGTTATGATGAGCACTGGTGTTACATGTAATTGATGAATCACTGAATTCTACTCCTGAAACTAATATTGCACTGTATGTTAACTAACTAGAATTTATTTAAAGTTTGTTTGTTTATTTTTAATATAATTTATTGTCAAATTGGTTTCCATATAACACCCAGCGCTTATCCCAAGAAGTACCCTCCTCCATGCCCATCATCCACTTTCCCCTCTCCCCCATCCCGCAACAAACACTCCCTCAGTTTGTTCTCTATATTTGAGAGTCTCTTATGGTTTGCCTCCCTCCTTCTCTGTAACTTTTTTTTCCTCTTCCCTTCCCCCATGGTCTTCTGTTAAGTTTTCAAGATCCACATAAGAGTGAAAACGTATGGTATCTGTCTTTCTCTGCCTGACTTATTTCACTTAGCATAATACCCTCGAGTTCCATCCACTCGAGGCCAGATTTCATTCTTTCTCATTGCCAAGTACTAGTCTATTGTATATGTAAACCACATCTTTTTTTTTTTTTTTTAATTTTTAATGTTTTATTTATTTCTGAGAGAAAGAGACAGCATGAGCAGGGGAGGGTCAGAGAGAGAGGGAGACACAGAATCCGAAACAGACTCCAGTCTCTGAGCTGGCTGTCAGCACAGAGCCCAACGTGGGGCTTGAACCCACGAACTGTGAGATCATGACCTGAGCTGAAGTCGGACGCTTAACCGACTGAGCCACCCAGGCGCCCCAACATCTTCTTGATCCATTCGTCAGTTGATGGACATTTAGGCTCTTTCCATGATTTGGCTATTGTTGATACTGCTGCTATAAACATTGGGGTACATGTGCCCCAATGCATTAGCACTCCTGTATCCCTTGGGTAAATGCCTAGCAGTGCTATGGCTGAGTCATAGGGTAGTTCTATTTTTAATTTTTTGAGGAACCTCCACACCTGGAAAACCTCTGTTTTCCAGAGCAGCTCCACTAGTTTGCATTCCCACCAACAGTGCAAGAGGGTTCTCGTTTCTCCATATCCTCACTACCATCTATAGTCTCTTGATTTGTTCATTTTAAAACTTTTTTTTAAATGTCTTTATTTTGAGAGACAGAGAGCAATCAGGGGAGGGGCAGAGAGAGGAGACAGAATCTGAAGCAGGCTCCAGGCTCTGAGCTGTCAGCACAGAGCCCGACGCAGGGCTCAAACCTACCAACTATGAGATCATGACCTGAGCCAAAGTCAGACACTTTACCAGCTGAGCCACCCAGGCACCCCTTGATTTATTCATTTTAGCCACTCTGACCGGCATGAAGTGATATGCCTTTGATGTGTATTTCCCTGATGATGAATGATGTTGAGAATCGTTTCATGTGTCTGTTGACCATCTGGATGTCTTCTTTGGAAAATTGTCTGTTCATGTCTTCTGCCCATTTCTTCACTGGATTTGTTTTTTGGGTGTGGAGTTTGGTGAGTTCTTTATAGATTTTTGGATACAAGCCCTTTATCCAGTATGTCATTTGCGAATATCTTTTCCTGTTCTATCAACTGCCCTTTAGTTTTGTTGATTGTTTCTTTTGCAGTGCAGAAACTTTTTATCTTGATGAGGCCCCAGTAGTTCATTTTTGCTCTTAATTCCCTTGCATTTGGAGAAGTATCGAGTAAGAAATTGCTGTGGCTGAAGTCAAAGAGGTTGTTTCCTGCTTTCTCCTCTAGGGTTTTGATGTTTTCCTATCTCACATTCAGATCTTTCATCCATTTTGAGTTGTATGTAATTGATGAATCATTGAATTCTACTCCTGAAACCAATGTTGCACTGTATGGTAACTAACTAGAATTTATTTATTTACTCATTTTAATGTTTCTTTATTATTGAGAGACAGAGCTTGAGCAGGGGAAGGGCAGAGAGAGAGACACAGAATCCGAAGCAGACTCTAGGCTCTTAGCTGTCAGCAGAGAGCCTGACACAGGGCTTGAACCCAGGGAACCGTGAGATCATGACCTGAGCTGAATGCTTAGCCAACTGAGCCACCCAGGTGCCCCAACTAAAAAATTTGGGGAAAAAAAAAGATTGCTCTATCATATTGGAGCAAATGGTCATTGAGAGGATGTGTTTTCTTTGGGGAGAATATTTGCATTTTTTTAAGTTTGTTTATTTTGAGAGAGAGAGAGAGAGAGAGAGAGAATGTAATCAGGGGAGAAGCAGAGAGAGAGAATCCCAAGCAGACTCCACACTGCCAACACGGAACCCAGCACAGGGCTCAAACCCATGAACCTGAGTGGAGATCAGGAGTTAGATGCTTAACTGACTGAGCCACCTAGGGTCCCCAAGAATATTTTCATTTAAACAAATATTTCTTCAAAATTATTGAATGTACTTGACCTGCATACTTACTCTTTTTAATGGGGATAAGTTCTGACAGTCTGATCCTCATTGCCTTTTGGTACTTCTTGGTATAATGCTTGGTATGATACAACCCCTCTAGATACCGAATCCTAATTCTACTCAGATATATCTTGAAATATTGATATTTTGGCATCTGGTGATAAGCTTATAAAGTTATTCACAACTGGACTTTTTGAAAACTACATTTTTTTTTAATTTTTTTTATTTTTACCTAATCTGTGTGCCCAACATGGTGCTCAAACTCACGACCTTGAGATGGTGAATCACATGCTCTATTGACTGAGCCAGCCAGGTGCCCCAAATTCCATTTCTATTGTATTTCTTCTAGCCTTGTTCTAAATTGTTTTTGGTGGAGTTTGTATTTAGAAATTATGGGATATTCAATATTTATGCTGCTATTTTAGATTTTTTTAATAAAAAAATTCACTCATTTTTTAATGTTTTTAAAATGTGTTTTTACTACAGAAAGAGCAAGGAGGGCTTTTTACGACATTGATCTTAATCTCTCTGATTCTGTTACTTTATTTATAATGTGAGGATATGTGTGCCTTTCTGTGTTAGATAATTAAATGGAGAAATTTGCTAGCACAGTGTACTCACCACAGGTCATGGGTTCGAGCCCCATGTCAGACTCTATGCTGACAACTCAGGGCCTGGAGCCTGCTTTGGATTTTGTGTCTCCTTCTCTCTCTGCCCTTTCATATGCTCACACTCTGTCTCTCTCTGTCTCTCAAAAATAAACAAACATTATTAAAGAGGAAATATTGGAAGAGTCTAGCTTCACTATAGCCATGATATAAAATATCATTATCCATCTTATTGTCACATAAGTAGAATGCTTAGAAAAAATAATTACCCATATCATACTTGTTTTTCAAATACATATTTTTTTAAAATGTTGTTTATTTTGATAGATTGGGGGGGTGGGGGAGAGAATCCCAGGCAGGCTCCGTGCTGTCAGCACAGCCCGACACAGGGCTTTAACTCACAAACCGTGAGATCATGATCTGAGCTGAAATCAAGAGTCAGATGCTTAACTGACCAAGCCACTCAGGCTTCCCTACAAATCCAAATTTTAAAGTAACTCAAAATAGTTTAAGAATAGGTATATATTTTAGGTAGCTTATTTTATATTCTGTTATGCCATTGACACGTTATTTGTAACTTTCTTAAACACCCCAAGCTGCTCCTGACCTACTACCCACCTGCTCCTCTATTTTTGCCTTAAGCTTAATTCAAAATCCCAAGTTCTTAGAATTGCTTACATCTGAATATGTATATGTTCAGTTGGCTCTTTTTCCTCCTGCCCTTTGTTCAAGTTAAACACACAGCTAATCTTACAATCGCACTTTGTAATTATCCAGGCATTAATTCTGTTCTAATCCTAATAGATGGTACAATTTAATTTGTTGGTGAATGGAATTTTTAAATTGCCCTTTTAGAAGTAATTATTGAGGGGGTGTCTGGGTAGCTCAGTCAGTTTAAGCACAGGACTCTGGATTTTGGCCCAGGTCATGATCTTGTATTTTGTGAGTTTGAGCCCCACAGCAGGCTCCAGTCTGTCAATGCAGAGCCTGTTTGAGATTCTCTCTCTCTCTCTCTCTCTCTCTCTCTCTCTCTCTCTCTCTCTCTCTCTCTCCCCCTCTCTCTCTCTGGTCTTCCCACAGTCTCTTTCTCTCTCAAAATAAGTGAATATACTTTAAAAAAAGAACAGGAAGTAACTATTGAAAAAATGTTTTTTGGGGAATGGAGACATTAAAAATTAGGGGGTTATTTTGGATAGAGACAATCATTTTGTATCTAAGTACAATATACAAAAATACAAATACAATAAATGGAGCAATAAATAAGTACAATAGAGAGAGTAAGACAATGAAAAAATCTCTAAATGCCACTTTAAATAAATAAAGTGTAGTTGATACTGGCTTCTTTTAATAGGTCTGAATGGACAGATGAATTAAACACATACAGAGTGGAAGCAGCTTGGAAATTGTCACAGTGGGATTTGGTGGAAAATTATTTGGCAGCAGGTAAAATTACTCCTTAAGATATAAGCAGTTTTAATATGCTATAAATATTCAGACATAAGTAGCTAAGTGCCATCTATAATTTTTCAGCTTGTTTTATAATTGCCTTATTGTTCAAAGTAGAATGAAACCATCTGTTCATTATTTCTGCTGACCATTTTACCACATGAAGTAAACCTTGTTTTGGGGCCTCATGGCATTCCTTTACTCTACATTTATTTTTCAGATGGGAAATCTACAACATGGAGTGTCAGATTGGGTCAGCTATTATTATCAGCCAAAAAAAGAGATATAACAGCTTTTTATGACACACTGAAACTAGTAAGAGCAGAACAAATTGTACCTCTTTCAGCTGCAAGCTTTGAAAGAGGCTCCTATCAACGAGGATATGAATATATTGTGAGGTATTTGTGGGGGAGGGTCCATTATTATATTCCTGGTCTATATGTGTCTTCTGACAGGCTTGGAATGTTTTGATTAGTGAATAACTAATCAAATCTAACTAAATCAAAACTAAATAACATTAGTAAATATGTTTGGTATCATGTGTATCTACACAAAACGGCTCTTTAACTCCTTTATTTTACAAGCACTCTATAGTTTTTTATGTGTTGGTTGATTTTGTTTGTTTGTTTGTTTGTTTGATTTTTAAAGTAATCTCTGTGCCCAGCATGGAGCTTGAACTCATGGCCCTGAGATCAAGAGTCAAATGCTTTATCACCTAAGCCAGCCAGGCACCCACACCATATAATTTTTTTTAAGAATGTTCTAATGTATATCCTTTTCATTGGAAAGGCAATTACGAGATGTCTAAAAATAAGAAAAATATATTTGTTCTGTTGTAATGTCATATAGTCTATAGACATTTACTGTGCCTGGCACTTTGGTGCTCAGTACTTGTTGGTTTCTTCTTCTCACTTAGAAATGCATTTGACATTTCCTTCCCCCAAAATGTAGGTATTACACTACTAGTAAGGAAAATTACTTCTAAATTAACTTTTAGAAGTAAGGAAGAAATTGATGGAAAACATTTCAGGTTTGTTAGTTTACCTGAGAAAAATAATAGATGTTATAATTGAAAAGATAAGTAAGAACTTTTTTTTTTTTTTTTTTAGTCAGAAGAATTTACTATAATTTGTATCAGCCCCTTTGGTAATAGTTTAAAGAAACCATAGATTGGACCACTGAGATTAATTCTATTCTGTAGCTACTCAACTGAATCCTTGAACACTGAATCATAAACACTGTGTATTATATGGGGAAAAAAAGCTTCTGTGAGTGTGTCATGAGTGTTTCCATCATTTTTAGAAAAAAATAAAATTGAATTTATTTCACAGTTTTTACTATCATCTACTATGTCAGGCATATGCAAATATTTACGTTAATTTATAATGGGTCTGTATTTTCTTTTATCTTCGTATAGGTAATAAAATTTGATTTTCGTACCCTTGAATTTAGTTTTTCATACCCTTCTCCAATTTAATGAGAATTTGACCATAGCAAAGCACTAAACATTGAAATCAACATAATTGGTGTTTTATACCCAATTTACAAAGATAAAAATGTTACCGCTTATATACCAATAATATATAAGGTTAAAGTTCTTCCAAAGAAAACTGTACATTTTAGAATCTTTATGGCTAATTTAAGTACATGCTTTGTGTATGAGATTAATAGGGTGAATATGATAACATTTTAATATAGGCTGTCTGTCTTCAGATTGCACATGTTGTGTGAATTGGAGCATAGCATCAAACCACTTTTTCACCAGTCACCAGGCGACAGCTCTCAAGAAGATTCTCTAAACTGGGTAGCTCGACTAGAAATGACCCAGAATTCCTACAGAGCCAAGGAGCCCATCCTGGCTCTCCGGAGAGCTTTATTAAGCCTCAACAAAAGGTTTTTCAAACTTTTTTTTCATGTCAGTTATCTTGAATTTACTATTATACTTGCATGTCCTTTGGGAGTATTTCTCTTTCTTGATTTTCTCTCTGAATCTGTTTATCAATTGTGAAGGCAACACTATATAGTTGAAATGAACTTAGAACTTAAGAATTACTTTTGTGTGTACCATATCTTTTTTTCTAATGTTAAAAACATGTCTTGCAGAGGTACAGATATATAAATCAGTATTAAAGTTTTCATAGACTTATAATTGACAAAATTGACCACTCTAAGAAAATAAAATTAATTTTTTAACAAATCAAATGTCTTTGATTTCTTTGAAATAGTATATTAAGAAGGTTCCATGGTAAGAAGAGATATGTTTAAATTGTTGAATATACTTAAAAATGCTCTTTTTTCCTGTTTTTGTTATACTTATTTAGACCAGATTATAATGAAATGGTTGGAGAATGCTGGCTACAGAGTGCCAGAGTTGCTAGGAAGGCTGGTCACCACCAAACAGCCTACAATGCTCTCCTAAATGCTGGAGAATCACGACTTGCTGAACTGTATGTGGAAAGGGCAAAGTGGCTGTGGTCCAAGGTATGGCCAAGGGAACGTCATCATACATATAATATGCTGTTGTAGATGGTGTATGTCCTACCAAGGCCTGACTAAGAGATGATCTTTAATCCCAATTCAGATTCATTGTCTTCATCATTCTGCCATATCTGAAGAAACCATTTCTTCTTTACTGAAGTCCCCAAATGGCTTTCCGTTCAAGATGAAAGAACAGTTCTTTCTGTTTTCATCTGCCCTCCTTTTTTTTCTTGAGGGAAGCAGCCAATTTTTACTTTGTTCTTATCTCCTGTATATATATATATAGACAGTCTACATGCAATAGGCATTCAAAAAATATTTGTTAAATGAAAATAACACTGTTCCCTACTTATATGCTTGGCAAATAATTAGTTCTAGGTAGACTTGCCAGTTTCATTCTTAAGATTAATTTCCACACTAGCCTATCAGGACAGGCTTAGCATAAAAACAAAAGTGCCCAGCAATCCCCAGATTAAAGTAATAGTAATGAGAAAGAAGCTTTTTGAGTATCTGAACTACTTACAAAGGTAATGCCACAGATTTAAATGGCTATTACTTACATATTTCCTTATGCTTGCAACCAGTCTAGAATGAGTAGTAAGCTTAGCATGTTCCAGAAATTGACATTTAGCAACTATAGCTGGTGCTATCTGTGGTTGTGGAGGCAAAAGTAATGATTCAGCCTGTATTTATCAGTACCCGGTCATTTTCTGAGCTAGTGCTAGTCTGGATTGTAATACCTTAAATTCACTTTGTTCAAAATGCAATTCTTAAACTACTAGTCAATAACTGCTTCTCCTATATTGTCTATTTTTCTGAATAGACTCTATTGAATCCTCTCATCTAAAACAGAAATATGGGCATCATCTTGAACTTCTTCCTCTCCCTCATTTTCCATATTCACTTGGAGACTAAATCTACCTTAGAAGTATCTTTTGAAAAAAATTTTTTAAGTAGACTCTCCCTGTAGACATGGGACTTGAACTCATGACCCCAAGATCAAGAGTTGCATGCTCTACCAACTGAGCCAGCCAGGCACCCCATCTTTTAATTTTTTCTTTTTAATGTTTAATTTTTTTGGGGGGTGTACAGAGAAAGAGGGTGACAGAGGATCTGAAGCAGGTTCTGCGCCGACAGCAGAGAGTCTGATGTGGGCTCAAACTCATGAACCATGAGATCATGACCCGAGCCAAAGTTGGACGCCTCTAGTAATATTAATAGCCTTTTTTTGAGCTTGCCTATTCCTCTGTGCCCATTACTGCAGTCTGTGATTTTTCTAAAATGCACATTGAATCATGTAGCTCCTCTGATAAATCTTCTGAAGTATTCTTCACGTGTTTGTGATGAAGTCTGACCCCTGGAAAGTACACAAGGCTTTTTCTGATCAACTTCCAGTCTCCCTCTTCAGCTTCACTTGTCACTATCTTAAAGACCCTTTAGGCTTTAGGTAAAACCAGATTACTTACCTTTTCTAAGTAAAATTTTTATTCCTTCTACCAAGAGTGTCCTTCACTGACTTCATTTCCAGAAAATTGCTATTTATTCTTTAAGACCTAATTCAAATTATCCTCATTTGGTAACCTTTCCTGGCTGTTCCTCTCCTCCATTTTCCTTTGCCTTCATGTAGATTTAGAAGCATCCCTTCTCTGACCCTAATTATACCCATATATAATTCCTCTGTTAATAGAACTTCACATCGTATTGCTGTTTTATATAGTCTATTTTCTTATTTGACTATGAACTTTCTTAAGCCAGAGATTTTGATTCATTCATGTTTATTCCAAGTCATCTGCATATGTGTTCAGTTTCTTGTACTTTGACCATAAAAATGAATGAGTGAATTAATGAATTTGAGCTCTACATAAATTGAAGTAATGCTTCCTTTTTTAGGATTTTACTTTCATAGGAGGGAAATGAGACATGAACATGAAATTAAAAATTTATACATAAAACATACTTAATGGGCTTTAAATGCTAACAATTTTATTTGTTTTTCAGAAATCAGAAATATGTTTTTAAATTAAAAGGCTTGTTGCCTTTTTCCTTTTAGGGTGATGTTCACCAGGCACTAATTGTTCTTCAGAAGGGTGTTGAATTATGTTTTCCTGAAAATAAAACCCCAACCGAGAGTAAGAACATGTTAATCCATGGTCGGGCTATGCTACTAGTGGGCCGATTTATGGAAGAAACAGCGAACTTTGAAAGCAATGCAGTTATGAAAAAATATAAGGCAAGTATATATATAATGCAGTTTCATTAAAAGTTCAGTCTTCTTTTGTTTTTGCAAGTTGATAAAATGATTTTAAACTCCATATGGAAGAACGCATGCATAAAAAGACCCAGGAAACTTTTTGACATTTTAGTGTGTAGATAGCATAAGAAGAATTATCAAGCAAATACACTCAAGAAACCATCACCCAGGTCAAGAAGTAGAATATTATTAGCACTCTATGACCCACCCCTTCACCCTCCTATAGGTAATCACGTCGTATCCTGAAATTTTTTGAACACAGTATATACCTTCCTTACTAAGTATTAAGATTTATATGGATGGTGTTATGAGAGAGATACTTCTCAATAACCCATGAATCAAAGAAGATATTGCAGTGGGAATTTAAGCGTTATCTATAATGATGTAATAACGATAAACTAAATGATAATAAAAGTACAACCTATCAAAACCTGTAGGGTTGGGGGGCACTTGGCTGGCTTAGTTGGAAGAGCGTATGATTTTTTCCTTTTTAAGTTTATTTATTTATTGTGAGAGTGAGAGGTGGGAGAGCACAAGCATTTTCTAATCCTCAAATTTTCTAAACCTGAAAGTTTTTCTATGTTTCCTTCATTCTTTTGCTTTAACTATTTGGTAGGGGAGGGACACTGGCAGCCTCATCCCTGTGGCTGGTTGAGCACATGAATCCAACATTTGTTCCATATGTCTAGTGTCATTTTCTCCTCTATCCATAGGCAGGTTGCCATCTATACATTTTCAACAATAAATTCAGGGTAGACTCAAGACTTAAGATTCCGGGTTCAAACTATGTTCTCAAACTTGCTTGAATTAGGAGTGGAACTTCATTTAAATTTTTTTTTTTTTTTTTAGTCAGCCATCCTATGTACTTTCCATCCATTTCAAATAATATTATTTTAAAATAAATACACAATGGGGGACCTGGGTGGCTCAGTCGGTTGAGCATCCAACTTTGGCTCAGGTCATGATCTCATGGTTCGTAGGTTCGAGCCCCATGTTGGGCTCTGTGCTGACTGCTAGCTCAGAGCCTGGAGCCTGTTTCAGATTCTGTGTCTCCCTCTCTCTCTGACCCTCCCCTGCTCTTGCTGTCTCTCTCTCTCAGAAATAAATAAAATGTTAAAAAAATTTTTTCTTAAAAAAAAAATAAATAAAATAAATACACAAGGCAGGGAAAGGGAAAGAAAATACAGGGAACAAAATAGGAGTGGCCAGAAAGGTCAGAAAACACTTGGAAGATAGTGGCCTTACAGAAGTCAAGGGAAGAAAATATTTCCAAGAGGAAATGGTGAGGACAACAGAAAAAGAGAGTTCATATTGAGACCAGAATTGGAAAGGATCTTTTAGATTTAAGGATCTGCTTTAGTGGAATACTGAAGACTGAAACCATGAAGAAATAGTTTGAGGAGTGAATGTGAGGTGAATTCTTAGAAACCAGATTATGAAGGAGTTGAGAGGAAGGGCAATAATCTGTGAGAGATCTTGGAGAAAATAAGGTGTGATTTTTTTTTAAATCATATTTTTATGCTTTTAAAGCCTATCCTCCTCAGAGCTTTGATATTCTCCTTTCACTGAGAATTTTTTAATAATAAAAATATATATATGCACACATTCATAAAACACTTTAATCCATCTGGAAATTGTATAATATAAAGTGACAGTGTAAATGAAGTTTTCTTTCCCTAAATAGCTAATTATTCCGACACTATTTCATGTTGGCCAGTGGACAACCCACCAGAACCAACCAACCATCCCGAGGAAACCTTTCCAAGAAAATAGCTATTCTTTATCCAAATCAAAGAGTCACTCTGCGTTTGACTTTGCTCTGCTTCCATGGGGGTCTCATACTTTTGATCCCTAATCGTCTATTCATTCTTTATTTCCCAGCATAGTATGAGGGTTTCTTACATGCTATCTCATTTCTCTTTTATAGGACGTAACCTTGTTCCTGCCAGAGTGGGAAGATGGGCATTTTTACCTTGCTAAGTACTATGACAAATTGATGCCCATGGTCACAGACAACAAAATGGAAAAGCAGGGTGATCTGATTCGGTATATAGTTCTTCATTTTGGCAGGTAAGTATGAGAACTGCTTGTGTGCTGATTAAATATGTCAGAGTGCCTCTCTTATCACAGATCTTAATGTGTCAGGATGCTTTCTGCTTTGCCACGGATTCAGTCTTTAACCTTAGATTTGATATAAGTTTTTTCTTTATACTATATTCTATATATTCTTCCTTTTAAAAATTAAACTTTATTAATGGAAAAAGTAATGTGTGTGTATATATTTAATTCAACAGTACCAATATTATACAGTGAAAATTAAGTGTCCTTCCCATTCCAGACTCTGAACTTCTGAGTCCGCCTCCCTAGAATTCCAGAAGACTCTTAATGTAATATATTTAGTGGTTATAGTTAATTACCAATGGAATGTCTCCTTTCTGCCCATTCTGCTAAGAAATACATACGAAAATGGTTTTGACATCAGACTTGTAGAAAAAGCTTATCTCTTAGACTAGATAACAGGTGGAATATAACTTGATTTTATATATATCAGTGTATTATAATCAAATAGTGTATTATATCATGCCCACCGTTTATATTTTCACATATTATTTCTTAAGAAGTAATAATGACATTCCATTCACTTTTCTTATCATAAGCATGTAATCTTGCTTTACTTTGAAGTGTAACTAATTTCTATTTAAAGTTGCCTATCAGAGAGGCACCTGGGTGACTCTGTTGGTCAAGCCTCCGACTTCACCTCAGGTCATGTTCTCATGGTTTGTGGGTTCGAGTCCCGCATCGCGCTCTGTGCTGACAGCTAGCTCAGAGCCAGGAGCCTGTTTCAGATTCTGTGTCTCCCTCTCTCTCTGATCCTCCCCTGCTCACACTGTCTCTCTCTCAGAAATAAATAAAACATTAAAAAAATTTAAAAAATAATAAAGTTGCCTATTAGATTTTTCAACTTCTGAAGTTCAGTATTTTAGAAATGAAAGCAATATTTGTTCATGATTGGTATTAGGACTGTAGGATTTGGCCACACTTTCTCAAAATGGAATGCAAGTTTTATAAAATTCAAACTTAATTTTATTTATCAACAATTATCAATAGCTTATTATTGAAGCAGACTTCCTGGCCTATTAGCATTTTGAAATGGAAGGATAAGCAGAGGACAATTATTAAGTGCATTTTTCTTTTTTAAAATAAGTAATAGCTTTCCTTTGCTCTTTAGTCTTAGCATACATATATCATGTGTGTTGGTATACAGAATTTATTTAATATATTTGTTCTAAAACAGAAAGATACCTGGAATCCTCAATGTGCCTAAAACTGTTAGGGATAGCTTGATATTTTTTAAAGAACAATTTGAGAAAGGCTAATTTAGAACATATTCTATTCACAGTACGTAAAAGAAAACATTTGGATGCTTACAGGAGTAAACTTAGCTATTGAGACTTATTTATTGTCTGTGTGATCAAATTAATATGTTATTGTTATCTAAGCATCAGTGTTTACTCTCAAGGAGCTATTGAGAAACCTTAAACAGAATTAAACAGAGAAACCTTAAGCATATAAAATATTTAAATAATGGAACATAATAGATTGTGTAATCAGATATCAAAACAAATGGCATAAATATAAAAATGGTGTTTCTATTAACAAGACACAAAAGTGAAACAAGCAAGTCCAGAAGTCATTGACTTTGGGCAAACCTGAAGTCAAAACTCAAGCTACTGGCTTCATGATTTCAAAAGTGTATCTCTTTGCACCACATTGCTACAGAAGTCTGGTAGACTTCAGGAAGAGTATAGGATTTGGAGGATAATTAAATTCAAGAAGATGACATACTAACTTTTCACAGATTTAGCAAGGAAACCGGGTTGAATGGTTATTTGGAGGATGGTGAGGAAATTGTACTTAATGGAAGGTGTATTCTGGTGAATAGTGTGAGATTGGTAAGTTATAAAGAAACAAGATTGTGAATATATAAATTCCAAGTAGAGTCATTCATGTGGTCTTAAACTATAGGTATTGATTTATTTTTTTGAACAGGGGGAAAGCATGATAAATCTAGAATTTCAGGAATATTACTCAGAAATTTATTGAAGAGAAGAAATGTGGAAATGGGGAGACCAAGGTTTTCTAATTTGCCAGAAATGAAATGATTGGGTCTGACATAGGCTTATTATGACCATGGAATGCAAGTGAAGACACAGATCTGAAGGATAATTTGAAAAGAAGTACAGACAGGACTTTGACTAGGTCTTGTTTTATTTTTGGCATAGGCAATGTAGAGCTTAGTGATGAACATAGTAAGAAAAAGACAAGGGAATCAAAGGTAACCTCTACTAAGAAGAAATACTGATAGCATAATTTTTGTCAGAAGGCTATGTAAAATTCAAGTGGTAGTTTAAGTCTTTACATTTTAATCCATATAATGTAAAAAAAGAATACTGTGTTAATAACATTTTTTCCATATAATTGCAGATCTCTACAATATGGGAATCAGTTCATTTATCAGTCTATGCCACGAATGTTATCACTTTGGCTTGATTTTGGTGCTAAGGCATACGAATGGGAAAAAGGTATGTTTTTTTATGTAAAAATTTTAAGGGGTAAGAAGAATTTTAATTTGGTGTAAAGTCATACTTGGCTTGGCAATCTAACTTACAAAAAGCTAGAAATAAATTTGATGATTAAGATTGCATATAAATGTGAGCAAGAAACCAAATGCTTAAAAAAGGGGAAACACTAAACACATGGACTAAAAGTTATGGAAGTTTGGGGCCTGCAAATGAGAATCTGCTCATTCCTTCAAGAACCCAACTTATATTGAGAGAAACTACTTTAAACCAAATAATTTACCCTAAAAATTATAATGGATTGTGGCTTATTCTCTGTTTCTAGTGAAAATTAATAGCCCTTGAGTTTTTCAATGACCCTGAATATTTTAACTTTTTTCTTCACTGTTTTTTGGTTTTTTTTTAACTTTGATTTGTTTTTTTCCAGCTGGCCGTTCTGATCGTGTACAAATGAGAACTGATTTAGCTAAAATAAACAAGGTTATTACAGAGCACACAAATCAGTTAGCACCGTATCAGTTTTTGACTGCTTTTTCACAGTTGATCTCCCGAATTTGTCATTCTCATGATGAAGTTTTTGTTGTGTTGATGGAAATTATAGCCAAAGTATTTCTGGCCTATCCTCAACAAGCAATGTGGATGATGACAGCTGTGTCAAAGGTAATGTAGTAATCATGACGATGTCATTTTCCATTTTATATGGCATCGATTATTTAACGTTAATATGAAAATGCAAGTTCCATTGTTTCTTTCTTAGATTAGTAGCAAAACATTAATTTTAAATACTTGAAAAAAGAGAAACTAAAGCATTATATCATTTTAAAGTTCAGAAATATTAACCATATCAAATGAAAAAACTAGTAATGTCAAAGAAGTCAGCATCTGTTTCTCTATGAAGTCTTGTAAACTGTTAATGCATGGCATAAAAATGATAGCCTACTTTTTTCAAAGTGTTTTATATAAAGTACCTAAACTTTTAATAATAGAAAATTTTTATTGCATTATCAATGGGCATTTATAAGGTAGTAAATGTATTTAATTATAAATATTTTAGAGAATGTGGAAAACATTCTCTAAAATAAACACAAAGATATAAAAAAGAAAACTAAAATTCACTAATTCTACCATTAATACTCTTCTCTATTTTCGTATTATATTTTCTATGCATATTTTAATGCTAAATTTGGAATACAGAGATAGAGAATTTAATTTTTTTTACCTAAGATTATTACCATAAGTATGTTTCTGTGAATTAAGTAGTCTTTGAAACACAATTTTAATAATTGTTTAAAATTCTATAGTAATTTATTTTCTATAATTTATTTAACTGTTGGTTTTCCATTGTTTTGCTCTTGTAATACATCTAGACACATCTGTATTTATTCTCATTTCTGATTATTACACCAGGATAAATTCTAAGAATGGAATTCATAGGATAACAGCATTGTTATGGCTGTTGAAAGCATTTCCAAATTGGTTACCAGGAAATTTGAATAGTATAAATTCTCATCATCATCATGAATACTTTTTAAGTTGATTTATGTCAATAAAATTTTGTTATATTTTTAAATCCTGTATAAAACTATATTTGATTTTTTTTCTGACAGTCTTCTTATCCCACACGTGTGAACAGATGCAAGGAAATCCTAAATAAAGCTATTCATATGAAAAAATCCTTAGAAAAGTTTGTTGGAGATGCAACTCGCCTAACAGATAAGCTTCTAGAATTGTGCAATAAGCCGGTATGTTCATAAATCTTACTACTTATAGACCAGTACTGGATAATTTATACAAAACTTCTATATGATTTTAGCTGGCTTTCTTTCATTTGATTAGTTAAAATTCTGACATAAATGAGTATCCATATACATCAAAATTCATCAAATTGTATACTTAATAAAGCTGTTTTTACATTTTCTAACCTGTCCCTCTCTCAAATATACTCAAAATTTTCTGAAAGCTCTTTATGTAGATTATTCAGAGAGTAAATTATCCATATCTTTTAGAAATAATTGAAGTAGAGGGATATGAAATAAGCTATAAAAATATGAATATGTAAAATACTCATAATTATCTCTTATTTTATGTCATATCTTTAAACTTTCAATGCTTATATATTAATCTACAGTTATGAGAGGAATGAAGATTGGAGTTTTGGGTTTCGTTTCATTTCATTCTCTCAGTACACATTTATTTCATTGCCTTTGAGGGGACAGGCACTATGCTCAGTGAAACAAGGATAAATAAGACATATTTTCCTGCCTTGAGGTACTGATAGTATCATAGGGAAGAAAGGAGATAGTTTTCATCTAGTTTAATAACTACTTTTTTCAGTGTATTTCTGTCTAATGAACATGCTTACAGGAGTAACCCATTTTTTTACCCAAGGAATTGGAGAGAAAAATACCCTAAAGAATACCTATAAAAGGTAAAAGTAGGGAGTGAGAATAGTTATAAGGAGGGAGAAAGAGACTTTGTATAGGTAAATAGCTAGATTTCACTTTACAAATATTCAGTCTATTAGCTGTTTGTAGATGAGAAAGTATAAGACTTTTCTGTGTTTTACCTTTCCTTCATCAGTAAATACCTTGAAAGATAATGTTTTTGCTATCTGCATTAGTCCTATTTGACCTCTAATGCACTAGACATTATCAAAGACAATGTTATGATAAAGACCAACATTTACTATACGCTGGTACTTTTCTAGATTTTTTACATGTATAAGTTTTTAGTTCTTTATCTGAAATTTTTGTAGCCAGCCACATTTAGGAATTTAGAATTTTTCAGGTTTTTAAAGGTAATGCAGTGTATATACTTAATATTGAATACTGAAAGTATTCTCACAGAATATCCCATAATCAGTGACGTAACTGTTTCTACAGTGAAACATACTGATCTTTGCTCTAAGTGAGAAGTTCAGGTATCATTTTGCTGCCAAATCAGCTTTAGTACCAAATAAAAGGTTTGATTTACACAACTCTCTGGATTTTGTAAAGTCTGATAATAGACTGTATACCTCTGTTATCTCCTTTAGTCATTAAACAGTCCTATGGTATAGGTACTATTACTGATGCAGGAAAAAAATACAGGGTATTTTGAGGGTAAAATGAGATGTATAAAAACTTCTTAGAAAACCACTCACTGCTTAACCATTGTATTTAAAATACTGTAGAAGTGAAATTTTTTGTTTTGGTTGAAATTAAGCATTGTACAATTCAAGGTAAAAAACACAGAGTAATTAAAATGCACTGTTTTTTTTTCCCCCTCAGGTGGATGGAAATAGCTCTACATTAAGCATGAGCACTCATTTTAAAATGCTTAAAAAGCTGGTAGAAGAACCAACATTTAGTGAAATCCTCATTCCTTTACAGTCAGTCATGATCCCTACTCTTCCATCAATTCTGGGTACTCATGCCAACCATGAGCCATTTCCTGGGCATTGGGCCTATCTTGCAAGCTTTGATGATACGGTAAACTTCAATGTTACATAACTAACTACAGTTTTAAAAGTTAGTTAAGTTAGAAATGTCAAACTAAGTTTAAAGGTGTTTTTGTCAGAGACTAAGTAAATTGTATTTACAAAGAAAAAAATGATTTGAAATGCAAAAAAATAAGTTTATACCAGTCGGACAAAAGTAAATGTTAAAAATGTTCCCAAGATCTGTAACCCACAAAAATATCCATATGGAGGAGACTGGTATTTTTCTAATGTGTATTATGTTGAACAAGAGCCATGCATCTTAAATAGCATAATAGGGGAGATGGTTCCTTCACAAATTTTAGCTTTTTATGTCCTCCATTGGACACATTTTCTCTTCTAAATTTTTCAAGTACATATTGCTAACATTACCTGTCTGTTTCTAATCATTTGCTACCTTTGTATTGTCAGCTTTTTAACCATATACATTCTATCTTCCCCTGAGTATTATAAAATATACACACACAATATTTAGGCTTTTTCTTCTTTTAATCATTTATAACCCCTAGGACATTGTCTTTAAAAAAAATGATTAACTCAGTATTTTGATTTTTTAGATGCTCATTTTAGTATAAGTATAATTTTTATTTTTCATAATTTGATTGTTCCATACTTTTGTCCTAAAAATGGAGAAGGAGAATACAATACAGTTTTTGTTTATACTTTGGAAGGATACAAAATTCAGCTAAGAAGAGCTTGATATATTTTTTTTGAAGTATAATATGTGACTATAAATGTGGCTATTTTATTTTTTATTTTATTTTAATCATTTATTTTTGAGACAGTGAGAGAGAGCGTATACGCACGAGTTGGGAGGGGTAGAGAGAGAGAGAGACACAGAATCCAAAGCAAGATCCAAGCTCTGAGCTATCAGTACAGAGCCCGATGCAGGGCTCAACCCCATGAAGCACGAGATCATGACTTGAACTGAAGTTGAATGCTTAAATGACTGAGCCACCCAAGCACCTCAATATATGACTATTTTAAAGAAATGCTACCGGAGCACTTCTAAGTAAATACTTTTTTTTTTTTTTTTACTGTTTATTTAATTTTCAGAGAGAGTGAGTGGGGGCAGAGAGAGAGCGGAGACAGAGGCTCTGAAGAGGGTTTTGCGCTAACAGTAGAGAGCCCTATATGAGGCTTGCACTCCATGAACCACGAGATCATGACCTGAGCCAATTTCAGATACTTAACTGACTGAGTCATCCAGGCACCCCCTAAATAAATACTTTTGAAAATTATGTCTGTTCCAGTAAGTCTTTGGATCAAAACATTTGTTTAATTGCTTCATAGCCAGATACTAAACCACATAATGAAATCATTCTTACTTATAATTGGGTTTTGTTTTAAACTTAGGTATAATACTCAGCTTATTGACTCACCTTATTAGGTAGACTTGATCTTGGAAAGAGTTTCTTTTTTCAAAAATCAAGTTACATTAAATCGATAATCATTTCTTACTATTAAAGACATTTAAGGGGCACCTGGGTGATTCAGTTGGTTTAGCATCTAACTTCGGCTCAGGTCATGATCTTACTGCTCATGAGTTTGAACCCCACATCAGGCTCTGTGCTGACTGCTTGGAGCCTGGACCGTGCTTCAGACTCTGTGTCTCCCTCTCTCTATGCCCCTCCCCTGCTTGTGCTCTGTCTCTTTGTCTCTCTCTAAAATAAGTAAACAATAAAAATGAAATTTAAAAACAATGCCTAAAGCTTTGAAGATGGGCTCTGAAAAATGTTTCAAAAATCATTTAAACATTATGACTGTTCTGAAGAGAAAACCTAAATTTGGATGTGTAAGTACTTATATTGCTGATAAAGCAATCCTTTTACTTTATAGCCATTCCTAATAGGTGAAAATGGATCTCTATTCATAGATCATAGGCGTTTATGATCAAAGACATTTTTTTTTTAATGTTTTATTTTTTGAGAGAGAAAGAGACAGCATGAGCAGGGGAGCAGTCAGAGAGAAAGGGAGATACAGAATCTGAAGACAGGCTCCAGGCTCTGAACTGTCAGTACAGAGCCCAACATGGGGCTTGAACCCACAAACCACGAGATCATGACCTGAGCCAAAGTCGGATGCTTAACCGACTGAGCCACCCAGGTGCCCCTCAAAGACCTCTTTAAAGGGGTACATGGGTAGCTCAGTTGGTTAAGCGTCTGACTTCAACTCAGGTCATAATCTTGCATTTCGTGGGTTCAAGCCCTGTGTCAGGCTCTGTGCTGACATCTCGGAGCCTGGAGCCTGCTTCAGATTCTGTCTCCCTCTCTCTCTGCCCCTTCCCTGCTTGTGGGTGTGCTCTCTCTCAAAAATAAATAAACATTTAAGAAAAAAAAGAAATCATTAAAGTAATAAACTTACTACACAATACGTGTTATTATATTCTTTTTGTTAGGTAACAAAATTTTTATATATAAAAGTTTAAATGTGGACACCAGGGTGGCTCAGTTGGTTAAGCAGTAGATTCTTGATCTCAGCTCAGGTCATGATCGTGTCATGGTCCTGAGATTGAGCCGTGCATCAGGCTCGCTCTCTCTCTCTCTCTCTCTCTCTTTCTCTCTCTCTTTTTCTATGACTCCCTCTCTTCCCTTGCCCCTCTCCCCTACTTATATACACTCTGTCAAAAAAACAAAAAGTTTAAACAAAGAATCTTGACCTTATATATAATTCATTGTTTTTTAGGTGGAAATTCTTGCATCCCTTCAGAAACCAAAGAAGATCTCTTTAAAAGGATCAGATGGAAAGTTCTACATCATGATGTGTAAGCCAAAAGATGACCTGAGAAAGGATTGTAGACTGATGGAATTTAATTCCTTAATTAATAAGGTTTGGAGAGAGTTTGCTTTAATTTTAGAATTATAATAATTACTATCAACATGATATGTATGAGCTTTTCAGTATGCAAATAGATCATTCTTAAAAAGAGAGAATAAAATGTACTACCTTTTTTGTTTTCACTTAATTTTTTTTACTGAGGTAAAATTTACTGTTTTTACTATTTTTAACTGTTCAGTTCAGTGACATTAAGTACATACAGATTGTTGTGCAACCATCCCCACAGTCCCTCTCTAGAACTTCTGTCCTCTTTGCAATAAACAGTAAGTCCTCATTCTCCTTCCTCCCCAGCCCCTGGTAACCACCATTCTACTTTCTAGCTCTATGAATTTGACTACTCTAGGTACCTTGTAGAAGTGGAATCATATAGTTTTGGGCCTTTTTTTTAATGGCTTTTTCACTTGATATTGTCTTCAGGGTTCATCCATGTTACAACTTATCAGAATTTTTTTCCTTAGAAGACTGAATAATATACCATTGAATGTGTATATTGCATTTTGTTTATTTTCTCATCTATCAGTGGACACTTAGAATGCTTTTACCTTTTGCTCTGTGAATAATGCTGCCATGAACATAGGTGTATAAATAGCTCTTTGAATCCCTGCTTTCAGTCTTTTAAATATGTACCCAGAAGTAGAATTGCTAGTTTCATGTAACTTAAAAAAAAAAATAAGATTACTTTTATTACATTGAGAAAAATGTGTAAGACATGTTAATGAGGGAAAATATTTTCTATTGAGTGCTTTTTTAATGTTTATTATATTTTTGAGAGAGAGAGACAGAACATGAGTATGGTAGGGGCAGAGAGAGAGGGAGACACAGAATCTCAAGCAGACTCCAGGCTCCAAGCTGTCAGCACAGAGCCTGACACAGGGCTCGAACTCACGAACAGTGAGCTCATGACGTTAAGTTGAGCTTGGACGCTTAATCAACTGAGCCACCCAGTCAGCCCTACCAAACATTTTAAATTAAAAAAGAAAAAAAATCCTTCATTTCATATTACCTTTGAAATGGGCTTTTAATGTGATAAAAGTTTTTAAATTCCTTTTGGCTACACTAACCACAAACCATAAGTATTCTTTGTTAAAAATGAACTTCTTTTCTATGTTAAAATTTGGTAACTTCTGCTAATAAAAGAGGTACTACTGAAATGTGGAGAAGGGGCGCCTGGGTGGCTCAGTCAGTTAAGCGTCTGACTTCAGCTCAGATCATGATCTCATGGTTCATGGGTTTGAGCCCCTCGTTGGGGTCTGTGCTGACAGCTAGCTCAGAGCCTGGAGCTTGCTTCGGATTCTGTGTCTCCCTCTCTGTGACCCTCGCCTGCTCATGCTGTGTCTATCTTTATCTCAAAAATAAATTTAAAAACATAAAAAAAAAAGAAATGTGGGGAAAGGATAGAGAGGAAGGACAAAAAGCTTATTTAAAAAATAAAAAATAATTAAATTTCATCTTTCTATACTATAGTTTAGCTTTTACCAATGGGAAAAGCAGATGCTATGCATTTATAAATCTCTGGCCAAAGAATAATTCAGAACACCTTAAGACCATACATTTCTAATAAATCTTTAATAAGATTTCTCATATCTCTGAGATAAAAATCAAGAACTTAACAAACTGAAAAAAATACTAATGATCACCTTAAGCAGTGTGCTGATCAAAACAGAACGTAACATTTTTTATATAGCACTAAAACACAAATAATGTTTGATAGGGTCTATTACAGATAACTTAAACATTAAACAGAGGGGCACCTGGGTGGCTCAGTCAATTAAGCATCTGGATTCTGTGTCTCCCTCTCTTTTTGTCCCTGCCCCACCCATTCTTTGTCTCTCTCTCTCTCTCTCTCTCTCTCTCTCAAAAATAAACAGACATTAATTTTTTTTTTTTAATGTTTGGTAAATTGGTAACTAAATTCACTTAGTGTTAAACCATTAGTATGTTCATCCAAAGCTCCCTTGAGTGTTTTTCTGGTTAGGAGTATTAAGTGGCTGGCTTTAGTCTATAAATGTATCTTAATAAGTTTTGTTACTGATTAATTTATTTTGTTACTGTTCTCCTCATTGGCATGGTCAAATACAATAGCCCAGTTGTCAAAAATTACAGTCTTTGTTTGTCCAGGGGACCACAAACTGATCTTTACATATAAATTCTAATGCTGTGCTCTTGGCTGACATTTATGTAATCTACTTATTCCTAGCATTTAAAGTATGTTTTTGGTTAGTGGTTGCACTTTTGAATTAGACAGATTGCAATTATAGTTTGTGCTTAGTTTGTTTATGTCATACAGTTCCAGAATTAAACAAAATACTGTTTATCCTTACCTAGATTAATTCAGGATTAATCAGATGAGATGTAAAAAGCTTTCTTCTGCTAGAAGATAGTTTTTCAAATGAAGCTGTAATATAAAGCTGCAAGAATAAGAATAAAATTTTTATAAAATGTATAAAAATAAAAATTTTAAGGCTATCATAAAACTCATACTTTTTTGCTTATACATTTTTTAAATAATCAGAATTAAATAGCAGCCTTTGTGCTAAGGACTTAATGTTTCAGTAATATAAAGCAATAAGAAGTAAAAGAACACTTTGTCATTGTTAAGTGTACAACTTTAATACTTTGAAACCAGTATTGTCACATTACAGTGAATAATTAAAAAGAGGGACTTGCCCAAGGTATTTTTAATGATTTGGAAAAAAGACTATGGATACTATCCCAGTAGCTTCCTTTCCTACCTTTCGGAAGAATTATATTCATCTATACCACAGAGTAAACTTTCACTGACATTCTTTTGCTATGAAATGAACAATTTTTAGATATATTTGACATGACATGTAGAAATTCTGAATTTTTAAGTTTATGTTTTTTTTTAATAGTGCTTGAGAAAAGATGCAGAATCTCGCAGAAGAGAACTTCATATCCGAACATATGCAGTTATTCCCCTGAATGATGAATGTGGGATTATTGAATGGGTTAACAACACTGCTGGCTTGAGACCTATTCTGACCAAACTATATAAGGAAAAGGGTACTAAAATTAATTCTTAAAGTATAAATATATAATGAGTATAAAATCTGCTAACATGTATAATTGTTATTAACATACATGATTGTACCTTTTTTTTTTATAAGCCATAGTAGAATTTCTAGGTCAAATGATAGTCTATATACAAAAGTACTAAGATGTTTTTCTTCATACCTTCTCTATCTTTATCCCAAAAGAATTTGATGTAGATTACAAAAATGTACGTGAAAATTTGTTTTTCACAGAGGTATTAGTTAGCAATTCTGAAACTACTTTATGCGTATACTCAACTTTAGCAAATAAATAAATATATTGTGGATAATGAGAGCTAGCTTTTTCACTGTCAGAGAAAGAAAAGGAAAAGGAAAGTTTAAATAAAGCCAAAATTATTAGATTGGAATTAGAGACTCCAACTGGCCAAACCTCAGATAATTTGAGCAAGAAAATAAATAATGATAGTATAGATTATAACTCATGGAATAAAATAAATTGAGTTCACACTGATGTAAATAAATACTTCAATTAAGTAAGGAAGTAGGAATAATTCTTCATTACAATAGATAATAGATCTTCCTTGTAATTAATAAATGTGGAGGAAGTGATGGAAATAGAAAATCACCAATTAGCAAGTACCACAGTAATAATTATTACAGGCAGCGATTATCAATGGATGCTGAAATTTATGGGCAAAAGGTATTTGTAGGGTCTCAAAGTATCTCCCTCAAATCTACTTAATTACAAAAAGGAAAAAAAATAGTAACTTTACAGTGGAGAAACAAAAATATAACTGGTTAGAACTTTTTAAAAATGTCAAGGTTAATGAAAGACAAAGACAGAAAATAGCCACATTTGAGGACATTAAGGAGACATTGACAGCTGAATGTAATAAGGGGTCCTGATTGGGTCCTGGCCCAGACAAAGGACAGTAGTCGGACATTTGGTGAAATTTGATAAGGTCTGAGGGTTAGTTAATATTATTGTAACAGTATTGATTTCCTTATTTAGGTAATTGTACTATTGTTATAAATGATATGAACATTAAGAAGAGCAGGATGAAGAATATATGGCAACTCTTTGTATCATTTATGCAATTTTTTGTAAGTCTAGAAATACTTCAAAATAAATGTTTTTAAAATGCATGTGATGCTGGCAATGAGAAACAATGAAATCTGGCCATGTGTAGCTACATGGATGGACCTTGAGGGTGTTATGCTGAGCGAAATAAGTCAGGCAGAGAAGGACAAATATCATATGTTTGCACGTATAGGAGGATTAGGAGGAACTTGACGGAGGAACAAGCGGGAGAAGAAGGGCGGAAATGGTGGGGGAAAGGGAGAGAGGCAAACCATGAGAGACTCTTGAATGCTGACAAAAACTGAGGACTGATGGATGTGGGGGGGAGGGGGGGATGGGCATGGAGGAGGGCACTTTGGGGATGAGCACTGAGTGTTATGTAGAAACTAATTTGACAATAAACTATTTGTAAAAAAAAAAAATATAAAATAAAATGCATGTGATGCAATACATTAATAATAAATAGATGAAGGGGCGCCTGGGTGGCTTAGTCGGTTAAGCGTCCGACTTTCGCTTGGGTCATGATCTCGCGGTTCGTGGGTTTGAGCCCCGCGTCGGGCTCTGTGCTGACTGCCAGCTCAGAGCCTGGAGCCTGTTTCGGAGTCTGTGACTCCCTCTTTCTCTGACCCTCTCCTGCTCACGCTGTCTCTCTCTCTCTCTCCTAGAAATAAAAAGAACATTAAAAAAAATTTTTTTTTAAATAATAATAAATAGATAAGTTATCAGAATAAAGTAGAAAAATAGTTATTATTTCCCTAGGGCCATTATAACAAAGTGCTACAAACAACAGAAATGTATTCTTTCACAATTTGGGAGGCTATGAGTCCAAAATATGGGTGTCAGTAGAGCCATCTCTCTGAAAGCTGTAGCAGAGAATCTATTCCATGCTTTTCTGTCAGCTTCTGCTGTCTCTAGCAATATTTGATGTTATTTTGCTTATAGATGCATCACTTTACTTTATTCTCTGTCATCATACAATATTGTCCCTAAGTCTGTATGTCTGTTTTCTCTTCTTACACAATATTTTATACACCAGTCATATTGTATTAAAGGCTAAATACAATACTTCATCTTAACTTTATTGTATAGGCAATAACCCTATTTTCAATTGAGGTCACATTCACTGGTACCAGGGGTTAGGACTTAAACACATTTTTTTTAGAGTACAATTTAACCCATAACAATAAGTAATATTGATAAATTACTGTGTCATTGTGCTAAGTATGTTATAGGCCTGGTTTTTGATTAAGTGATTATTCCCATTTTATGTACAGTGCAGAGGTTAAATAACTTCCCCAAGTTCACAACACTAATAAGTTAGAGAGTTGAAACTCAAACACTGGACTCTCAGTCCAAGGAACTTGCTATTGACTATTTTATTGGAAGGATGAAATATTGTATAAGTTGTATTATTGCTATTGGATTTTTAAAAATATTTTTAAAACCTTTTTTAAATGCTATGAACACACAGGAACTATGTAACATTTGAGGCTAAAAACCTTAAATCTCAAACTTGTCCTTAAAACTTTTAGCTCTGCCTAAAAAGCACCAAACCGGGATGCCTGAATGGCTCAGTCATTTGGGCATCCAACTCTTGATTTCAGCTCCAGTCATGATCGTAGGGTTGTGGGATTGAGCCCCACGGTCAGGCCAGCACTGAGCATGGAGCCTGATTGAGATTCTCTGTCTCTCTTGGTCTCTTTCTCTTTCACCCCACCCCTTTTTCCCTCTCTCTCTCTCCCCTTCTTCCTCTGCCCCTATCCCCCATTTGCACTTTCTCGCTTTAAAAAAAAATAGTATCCCAACCAAGGTGGTCCTGAAAGGCACTTTATAGACTGGAGTTATATCACCCATCTACCTCCAGAATCAGGTATCTTATGAATTGTATAGGCTAGCCTTCACATAGAATAAATTATTTCAAAGCACCATTGTAGTTTTTTAATAATGATTCATCATGAGCCTATATACTACATGCTGATTAACAGAGAGATCACTACAATTTTAGTGAGGGCTCTAGCATTTTTACAATTCCAGGGGTACTCTTCACATTGGATTTATTCTGAGTGATATCTTCTGGAATTAGTTGATTCCACAACTTTAGTTTTAGTTGCCATTAATTTTCATCAATAAGAGGCTTCACTTTGGATAATTATAAGGGAACATACATAATGTGTATTATATTTTATTATAATATCAGAAGGTAAGTTTATGAAAATTTTTCTATTCTTGCTTTTAAATGACAATTTGAATAAAAATGGATGTTTTCTGTCCAGTAAAGAATAATTGTCCCTTATTTGGCTTGTGTGATTAATGAAAACCACTCTACCTTGCAGGAGTTTATATGACAGGAAAAGAACTTCGCCAGTGTATGCTACCAAAAGCTGCAGCTTTGTCTGAAAAACTCAAAGTATTCCAAGAATTTCTCCTACCCAGGCATCCTCCTGTTTTTCATGAGTGGTTTCTGAGGACATTCCCTGATCCTACATCATGGTAAGTTAAACAGAAAAGAATACATTGTTATGGTTAGATGTTTTAAAAAATATTTTAGGGATGCCTGTCTGGCTCAGTCAGTAGAGCATGTGATCCTTGATCTCGAGGTTGTGAGTTTGAGCACCACACTAGGGCTAGAGATTACTTAAAAAAAAATTATTTTTTAATTTTAAGTTTAAAATTAAATCTAAATTAAATCAGAATGCATAAGGATATGTGATAGGCATTGTGTTTTCTTTAGGTACAGTAGCAGGTCAGCATACTGTCGTTCCACCGCAGTTATGTCAATGGTTGGTTATATCCTGGGGCTTGGAGACCGTCATGGTGAAAACATCCTCTTTGATTCTTTGACTGGTGAATGTGTACATGTGGATTTCAACTGTCTCTTCAATAAGGTAAGTGATGTGCCTTATTCTAGTTAATTGTATGTTTTCTCTCAGTTGCCTTTCCGCAACAACTGTTCTTCCAATATATACCCCTCGGTAGCAGTTATCATCACAGTTGAGTTATACTGAGAGTTTTTTGACTGGTTTTGATCAATGGATACCAGAGTCCTGAGCAAAGCAACTTAGGATGAAGAGAACTCAGAAGAGTGATATAGTAAAACTAGCACTAAACTTGAAATCCAAAGGCTCAAGTTCTGATTCAGTTAGTTCTTAGTTATGTGAACATGGGCAGATAGTTCATTTTATTGAGATTCAGTTTTAAAGAGACAGAATACTTTAATGTGATGATCTCCAAACCTGGCAGTAAATCAGAATCATCCAAGAATTTAAGCAAAATACACAGATCTCCGGCAGACATCCAGGAAATTCTTTAGGTCCAGAGGGGCCTGAGAATAAATTAAGCTAGTTGGATTGAAGTCCTTCAGGCCCCCTCCAGTTTTCCAGTGTTATGATCCTGGAAGGCAGACTGGTAGATTAACCCCCTATTTTCTTTATCCTTGTTCTGAATGGATTGCCATCTGCTGTCACAGGAAACTAAGGTTACAGATACAAAGGAGATCAAATTAAAAGAGAAACCACTGGTATTTGTTAAATCATATAAGAAAGGAATTTCGAGAAACTGAGTCAGTAAGTTTGGGGACGAAAATGCCCTTTGAAAGGCAGGTTGAGAATGATAGAAAATAAATGAACTGGACTTCATTATATTGTATGTTGCATACCCTGTCTCAGCAATATGACCATCTAACTTTTGGTTGTTTCTTCTCCCTCCCTGCTTTAAAGTGAAAGTCTTAAAAACAAGAAAGAAAAACATGAGAATATTTGTTTTTATTTTATTTTACTCAAGAAGGACATAAAGGAAGTTAATATGAGATAAATGTTGAATGCATAAAAATTTCCCTATGTATAATAATGCTCACTGTAGTAATTCAGTGATAGGTGAATCCATCCATCCTCTAGATCAAAGGTAGAGTCATAGGCCCCTTCATGATATAGGCCTTTAATATGGTTACAAATATTTTTATATTTACATATTATAAAAATATAAATATTTTGAGGGTATCTGTGCACTTTGCTTAAAAAGTCTAGACTTGAAGTTCTCTTTTTTTGCGTAAAGATTTTAAAATTCTAATATTACTTTTTAACCAAATGCATTGTTTTAAGGGAGAGACCTTTGAAGTTCCAGAAATTGTTCCATTTCGACTGACTCATAATATGGTTAATGGAATGGGTCCTATGGGAACAGAGGGTCTTTTTCGAAGAGCTTGTGAAGTTACAATGAGGCTGATGCGAGATCAAAGAGAGCCTTTAATGAGGTAATTATGTTATGTAAACAACTTAGAAGTAATCTTGAGTGTAATTATTGGTTCCTAAATATGTTTTTTTAATAATAGAAACCACTTTGCATTGGTTGAAGTAAATTTTATTAAATAATAGCTCTATTAAGATATAACTTATAGTTCATTGCAGCATTATCTATAATAGTCAAGACATGGAAGTAACCTGAGTGTCCATTGATGGATGAATGGGTAAAAAAAAAAGTCTGTATAGATATACAATGGAATATTATTCGGCCATAAAAAGAAGGAAATCTTGCCATTTGCGACAATATAGATAGAGCTTGAAGGCATTTCTGCTAAGTGAAAATAAGACAGAAGTGTGTGAGATCACTTATTGTGGAGTCTTAAAAAGAAAAAAATAGAACTACCTTATGATCCCCGAGTTGCACTACTAGGTACTTACCAAAAGAATACAAGAACACTAATCTAAAGGGATACATATGCCTTGATGTTTATAACAGCATTATTTCTAATAGCCAAGATATGGAAGCAGCCCAAGTGTCCAGTGATTGATGAATGGATAAAGAAGATATGGTACTGTTTTCAACATAGTACTGGAAGTCCTAGCCTCAGCAATCAGACAACAAAAAGAAATAAAAGGCATACAAATTGCAAACAAATCAAACTTTCACTGTTCACAGATGATATGATATTCTATATAGAAAACCCAAAAGACTCCACTAAAAAACCTGCTAGAACTAATATATGAATTCAGCAAAGTTGCAGGTTATAAAATCAACGTACAGAAATCAGATGCATTTCTATATACCAATAATGAAACCTCAGAAAGAAAAATCAAGGAATCAATCCCATGTATAATTATACTAGAAACCATAAGATGCCTAGGATTAAACCTAATTAAAGAGTACACTGTAAACTACAGAAAGCTTATGAAAGAAATTCAGAAAGACACAAGGAAAGGGAAAAACATTCCATGCTCATGGATTGGAAGAATAAATATTGTTTAAATGTCTATACTACCCAAAACAGTCTATACATTTAATACAGTCCCTATCAAAATACCAACAGTATTTTTCACAGAGCTAAAACACAATCCTAACATTTGTATGGAACCACAAAAGATGCCAAATAGGCAAAGCAGTCTTGAAAAAGAAAATCAAAGCTAGAGGCATAATTCCAGACTTCAACCTATATTATACAAAGTTGTAGTCATCAAGACAATATGGTACTGGCACAAAAACAGACAGATAGATGAATGGAACAGAATAGAAAACCCAGAAATGGACCCACAACTATATGGTTAACTAATGTTTGACAAAGCAGGAAACAATATCCAGTGGGATAAAGACAGTCTCTTCAGCAAATGGTGCTGGAAGAACTGGACAGTAACATTTAGAAGAATGAAACTGTACTACTTTCTTACACCATATATACAAATAAATTCAAAATGGATGAAAGACCTAATTGTGAGACAGGAAACCATCAAAATCCTAGAGGAGAAAATAGGCAGCAACCTGTGTGACCTCGGCCGCAGCAACTTCTCACTAGCTGTGTCTCCAGAAGCAAGGGAAATACAAGCAAAAATGAACTATTGTGACCTCATCAAGATAAAAAGCTTCTGCATAGTGAAGGAAGCAATCAACAAAACTGAAGACGACGGAATGGGAGAAGATATTTGCAAATGACATATCGGATAAAGGGTTAGTATCTAAAATACATAAAGATTTTATCTTTATAGTTTGTTATCAAACTCAACACCAAAAAAAAACTATCCAGTGAAGAAATGGGCAGAAGACATGAATAGACACTTTCCAAAGAAGACATCCAAACAGCCAACAGACACATGGAAAGATTGTCAACATCGCTCATCATCAGGGGTGATACAAATCAAAACCAAACTGAGATACCACCTCACACCTTCAGAATGGCTAAAATTAACAACTCAGGAAACAACAGATGTTGGCAAGGATTCAGAGAAGGGAGAACCCTCTTACACTGCTGGTGAGAAGGCAAACTGGTGCAGCCACTCTGGAAAAGAGTATGGAGGTTCCTCAAAAAATTAAAAATAGAACTACCCTATGACCCAGCAATTGCACCACTAGGTATTTATCCAAAGGATTAAAAAAATGCAGATTTGAAAGGGCACATGGCACCTCAATGTTTATAGCAGTGATATCAATAATAGCCAAAGTATGGAAAGAGCCCAAATGTCCATCAACTGATAGACAAAGATGTGATAGATATATATATATACACACACACACACAGTGGAATATTACTCAGCAATCAGAAAGAATGAATTCTTGTCATTTGCAACAACATGGATAGACCTAGAATGTTTTATGCTCAGCCAAATAAATCAGCCAGAGAAAGACAGATATCATATATCACTCGTGTAATTTAAGAAATATAACAGATAAACATAGGGGAAGAGGAGGAGATAGAAGATAAAAACAGGCAAACCATAAGAGACTCTTAAATACAGAGAACAAACAGGGTTGCTGGAGGGGAGGGGAGTGATAGGGGGATGGACTAAGTGGTAGATTAGCATTAAGGAGGGCACTTGTTGGGATAAGCACTGGGTGTTACATAAGTGATGAATCACTGCGTTCTATTCCTGAAACCACTACTACCTGTATGTTCACTAACTTGAATTTAAACAAGTAAGTTTCAAAAAAAAAAGACTTGGTATGTATGTATATATGCACACACACAAACACACATATAATGGAATATTCTTCAGTTATAAAAAAGGAAGAAATTTTGCCATTTGTAATGACATTGATGGAGCTAAAGAGTATAATACTAAAATGAAATAAGTCAATAAGAGAAAGACAAATAATACATGATTTCACTCATATGTGGAATTTAAGAAATAAAACAAGCAAGCAAAGGTGAAAAAATAGACAAAGCAAGATACAGACTCTTATTGTAGAGAACAATCTGATGGTTACCAAGGTGGGGTGAAGGGATACGTTAAATAGGTGATGGGAAGGATTACACTTGTCATGATGTGCACAGGGTGATGTATGGAATTATTGAATTACTTTACAATGTACATTGTACATTGAATTACTTATGTACATTTAGTGTACATAATATAACACTATATGTTAACTGGAATTAAAATTAAAACTTAAGTTAAAAAAAAGAAGAAAAAAACTGAGCTCATAGACAGAAAATAGATTGGTGGTAGCCAGAGGTTGGGGATGGAGGGTAGGCAAAATGGATGCAGGTGGTAAAAAGGCACAAACTTTCAGTTATGAAATAAGTCATGGCAATATTATGTACAACATGGTGACTATAGCTAATAATACTGTGTTGTATATTTGAAAGTTGCTAAGAGAGTAAATGTTAAAAGTTCTTACCAAAAGGGGGTGCCTGATGGCTCAGTTGGGAAGAAAATGCGACTCTTGATCTCTAGTTCAAGCCCCATGTCAGGTGTAGAGATTAGTTAAGTAAATAAATAACTTAAATAAGTAAACAAATGTAAATTACAAGAAAAAACATTTGTAACTGTATGTTGATGGGTATTAGCTAGATTTCTTGTGATCATTCTGCAATATATACAAATATCAAGTCACGTATACCTAAAACAATGTTGTGTGTCCATTATATGTAAGTTATTTACTTATTTAGACAGAGAGAAACAGAGCATGAGTGGGGGAGGGGCAGAGAGAGAGGGAGACACAGAATCTGAAACAGGCTCCAGGCTCTGAGCTGTCAGCACTGAGCCTAATGCGGGGCTTGAATCCATGAACCGTGAGATCATGACCTTGAGCCAAAGTCAGACACTTAACCGACTGAGCCTCCCAGGCACCTCATCTCACATTTTAAAAGATATAATTTACATACCATAAAATTCACCCTTTCAAAGTGTACTCTACATGGCTAAAATGAGCAAATCAGAGAACACGAGATGCTGGCAAGGATGTGGAGAAATGGGCACCCTCTTACACTGTTGGTGGGAATGTATACTGGTACAGTCCCTGTGGAAAACAGTGTGGAGGGTCCTCGAACAATTAACAATAGAACTCCCCTATGACCCAGCAATAGCACTGCTAGGAATTTACCTAAGGGATATAGAAATGCTGATGCATAGGAGCACATGTATCCCAATGTTCATAGCAGCACTCTCCACAATAGCCAAAACATGGAAAGAGCCTAATGTCCATCAACGGACGAATGGATCAAGAAGATGTGGTTTATCTATACCATGGAATACTACATGGTTATGAGAAATAATGAAATCTGGCCATGTGTAGCAACATGGATGGACCTTGAGGGTGTTATGCTGAGTGAAATAAGTCAGGCAGAGAAGGACAAATATCATATGTTTGCCCGTATAGGAGGATTAGGAGGAACTTAACGGAGGACCATGGGGGAGAAGAGATGGGGAAATGGTGGGGGAAAGGGAGAGAGGCAAACCAGGAGAGACTCTTGAATGATGACAAAAACTGAGAACTGATGGATGGAGGGGGGAGGGGGGAGATGGGCATGGAGGAGGGCACTTGTGGGGATGAGCACTGGGTGTTATATGGAAACTAATTTGACAATAAACTATTTGTAAAAAAAAAAAAAAAGCTATATATCTATATAAACTCTTTTAACTTCAGCCAGAAAAATCTATCATTATCATATGAATGTAAAATATTATTATTGCTAAAACATAAAAATGTTTTTCTGTAAAAAAAACACAAAAAAAACAAAGTGTACTCTACAGTGGTTCTTAGCATATTCCCAAGATTGTGCCACTATCACTGCTAATTATAACACATTTTTATCACCCCCAAAAGAAATTAGCCGTTACTCTCCATCCCTACTTCCCTGTCATTGTCTAGCAATCTACTTTCTGTCTCAATGTATTTGCCTATTTTGAACATTTCATACATAAATGAAATCTTACAACATATGGTATTTTATGTCCATCTTCTTTCACTTAACATAGTGTTTTCAAGATTTATCCATGTTGTAGCCTGTATTAGTAATTCATTCTTTTTTATTGCCAAGTAATATTCTGTTGTATATCACATTTTGTTTTAGTTTTGATGAAGTCCAGTTTATGTATTTTTATTGTTGTTGTTTGTGCTTTTGGTGTCATTTGAGACACTGTTGCATAATCCAAATCATGAACAGTTATGCTTCTGTTTTCTAAGTGTTTTGTAGTTTTAGCTCTTATATTTAAGTCTTTGATCAATTTCAGTTATTTTGTGTTTATAGTGTGAGGTCGGGGTCCATATTTATTCTCTTGGGTGTGTATATCCAGATTTCCTCACACTATTTTTTGAATATATTATTCTCCATTTAATTGTCTTGGCACTTCTGTGAACAATCAGTTGATCATATATGCAAGGCTTTATTTCTGACCTCTCAGTTGTGTTCTATTGATCTCTGTCTAACCATATGACTACAACACATTGTCTTGATTACTGTAGCTTTGTAGTAAATTTTGAAATATGGAATTGTGAGTGCTCTAGCTTTCTCTTCTTTATCAAGATTGCTTGATAAAGCAATTGTCTATTATGGATTCTTTGCATTTCCATAGGAATTTTAAGATCATTTTGTCAGCTTCTGCAAAAAACCAACCTGGATTTTGATAGGAATGGCATTGAATCTATTAATTAGTTTGCAGAGTATTATCATTTCAAAAATGTTGACTCTTCTGAACCATGAACATGGGATGTCTTTTCATTTACTTAATTCTTCTGTAATTTCTTTCAATAGTGTTTTATAATTTTTAGTTTTCAAGTCTTATATTTTTTTAAAATGTGCTTCAAAGTGTTTTTTAAATACTATGCTAAATGGAGTTTTTTCTTTATTTCACTTTTATATTCCTTATTAGTGTTAGATATTTGTATACTTATCTCTATCTTGCAAATTTTGTTGAACTCGTTTATTTGTTCTAATAGTTATTTTGTAGGTTCCTTAAGATTTTTCTCTCTACAACAGCACATTGTCTGCAGATAAAAATAGTTTTACTTTTTCGTTTCCAATCTCATGCCTTTTTTTCCTTGCCTAATTGCCCTAGCAAAATGAATATCAGATAGACAAGATGAGAAGTCTACATCTTTGTTTTGTTCCTGATCTTAGTGGTATAGAAGTCAGTCTTTCACCATTAAATATGAGGTTAGCTGCAGTAAGTAGTTTTTTAAAAGGACTTTTAAAGCTCACGTATCCACCTTCTTTCTTTAAAGCTCTCTACCAGACATTTTGGTAGAACATACTGGTTAGTTAGACATAGGCAAAGGCAAATTCTCTGAAATAGCATAGCATCTTGTGAAACACTAAGAGCCCCTATCCCAATCTGGGGAAGTCAGGAAATAATTTCTGGAGGAAGTAGCAGAAACCTTAAAGATAAATCGAATTGACCATGCAAATGGGAAGAGAGTATTCTGAGTGATAAAAATATCAAGGCAAGTGAAGGCATGGACTGCCTAAGAAATGTAATTTTGTCTCTCTAGAGTAGAGAGAACTTTAAGTTCTCTACTTCAAGTAGATGGTGCTATGATGATGGTGCCTAGATAAGCAAGGCTAGATTACGAAAAGTCCACACAGGCTGGTTTACACATTTAAACTTCTTTTTTCAATATTTTATTATTTCTGAGAGAGAGAGAGAGAGAGAGACAGCATGAGCAGGAGAGGGTCAGAGAGAGAGGGAGACAGAATCCGAAGCAGGCTCCAGGCCCTGAGCTAGCTGTCAGCACAGAGCCCGACGCGGGGCTCGAACCCACGAACCGTGAGATCATGACCTGAGCTGAAGTCGGATGCTTAACTGACTGAGCCACCCAGGCGCCTCTACACATTTAAACTTTTAAGAAGAAATTTTAAAAAGAGGAAATGAAATCAGATTTTGCACTGTAGAAAAATTACAGTTGCAGTTTGGGCTAAAGGCTAGAAAACCAGAGGACTGCTAGAGTAACTCAGAGAAAAATGATGGTGCATTGGATGAGGTAGTGACAATAGAAATGGAGATAAGTAGAGGAGTTCTAAAGGGATTTAGGAGGTAGAATTGAGTGTTAAGAGGAAGAGGAGGCAAGGATGAATTCTAGCTTTTTGTTTAGAGCAAATGAGTGAATGAGGTTCTTTACTGATTTGGGGAATCCAGGTGAAATAGTTTGAGAAAGGGTAATGAGTTTTGTCTTAGAAATACTGCCTGTAAGACATCTGAATGGGTTTTTCCATGGGTAGTTGATTTGAAGTTCACAGTATGCATTTAGAAATGGCACACAGAACTCACCTTACTCTACTCTCTAAAAATACCTCAGATCCTTCTCTATCTTCCCTCTCTTTCTTTTCAGCCCCTCACCCCAAAACATTAAGTTCACAGATCTGACTGATGCAGTAGTAATGTGTGTTGTAAGAGTATTACCATTAGCTTCTAATCCTTCACCTATTTTTCACCTAGGTGCTGACTGTAGAGAGACTTCTTTCTACAAAAATAACATCCTATTATCACATTTGTTTACATTTTAGTGTCTTAAAAACTTTTTTACATGATCCTCTGGTGGAATGGAGTAAACCAGTGAAAGGGCATTCCAAAGCACCACTGAATGAAACAGGGGAAGTTGTCAATGAAAAGGTCAGTAGAAGGTGTAGCTTGATATGAACTGACATTCTGTGTCTATAAATGAGAATTGATTCTAAATGCTGTCAGTGACTGACCAGTGAATACTCTGATATCTAGTTCTTTGTTTTTTTTTTAACATTTATTTATTTTTGAGACAGAGCGAGACAGAGCACGAGCTGGGGAGGGGCAGAGAGAGAGGGAGACACAGAATCCGAAACAGGCTCCAGGCTCTAAGCTGTCAGCACAGAGCCCGATGCGGGGCTTGAACCCATGGACCATGAGATCATGACCTGAGCCGAAGTCAGCCACTTAACCGACTGAGCCACCCAGGCACCCCTGAGATCTAGTTCTTTGATATGAAAGTGCCAATAAGTTTTCTTTATTGTCATTACTAATGTTAACATTATCATTTGTGTAATAGAGTTCAATACACATGTAAGTATAGACAATTCAGTTATACAGTAGGAAAAACTTGGAACACAAATTACATGAATTTACAAAGCTTTAATATATAGCAATTCACTCTGTGCTCATATTAAGTCTCAGAGTTTGCAGATAATCATTTTTAATAAGTGAGAATAGATTGAGGATTGTTATTCTAATAACATCATTCTCACTTTTGCATTTTGATATTCTTTTGTTATTGAGAGAAATGTACCATTCCAAGTAGCTTAGAACTCCCATTTACACATAGTAACGTAATCTAAATATTAGGCTTTTAGAGTACTGTTGTTATTGTTACTCATTCAAATATTTTAAGTGCTATTAGCATTTTCAGGGTAAGTTTTAAATTATTATTTTTCTAGAATTGTAATGTAGAAGAGATTCCCTGGTATTTTACATATTCCAGAAACATGTCCGTAACAGTTGATGTTAGATTAATGTTGCAAGCGTTGGGGCACCTGGCTGGCTCAGCTGGTAGAGTATGCGACTCTTGATCACAGAGTTGTGAATTCAACCACCTTGGGTGTAGATACTACTTTAAAAAGAAATAACATCATAACTAACTAACATTGCAAGCCTCAAAACCAGTATCTCAAGTTGTAGTATTTGTCATTTTTTTTTGTCTTTATTTGATCTTAAAAAAGGGTAATGATCCATAAAACAACATAAACATTTGTTAAATAACAGAAAAGTAGTAATTTCAAGTGATCAACATCCACATCTTACTGGGTTTTTAGCACTTATGATTTTTAATTTCTTCTTATAGGCCAAGACCCATGTTCTGGACATCGAGCAGCGACTGCAGGGTGTAATCAAGACTCGAAATAGAGTGACAGGGCTGCCGTTATCTATTGAAGGACATGTACATTACCTTATACAAGAAGCTACTGATGAAAACTTACTATGCCAGATGTACCTTGGTTGGACTCCATATATGTGAAATGAAATTATTTCCAAGAATATGATAATAATCTAAAAATAATGTGTTTGGTATTATTCTGTGATTATATCTATTCAGTTCCTAAGTACAACATAAATAAGTTTCTTTATGTTCTCGGAGCAACTGGTATTAACTCCCTTATTGTTAATAATATTTAAAATAATATATGTTGTTATTAAGAAATAAACTGCTTTCTTTTTAAAAAATTTTTTAATGTTTATTTTTGAAAGAGTATGAGCAGGGTAGGGCAAAGAGAGAGAATATATGTTGTTCATTATAACTTGAGAAATGTAACATCTTAGGTTTTTATGCTCTAAAAAAACGTATTTAAACAAGCCAGCCTAATTTCTTTTTACAACTCTGATTTTCTTGTAAGTACTAGCTAGCATAAGGATTCATTTGAGGGGCACCTGGCTGGCATGTGATCCTTCATCTCAGGGTTGTGAGTTCGAGCCCCACGTTAGGTGTGGAGATTACTTTTAAAAAATAAATAAAACTTTAAAAAAAGTTTTTTAAAAAGGATTCATTTGAACAAAAAGAAACTTACTGAATAAATACCATGGACAAAGCACTATGCTAAATGTATGCACCACGCTACCTCCCCTGCCTCTAGAAATTGACATTCCAGTCTAGTGAAACATATAAACATAAAACACACAGCAAGTTCACTTAATACGACTCTCTTTTTGTATGGTTGAAAATATAATAGGAAAAAACATAAATCAAGGAGTATCACTATGAAGACTAAATAATGTAACTTTAAAGATGCTGCCATATTGAGAGTTTACCAGAATACAGAATCTAGTGGAAGACCCTTAAAATTTCGTCAAGATTTTATAATTAAAGATATTTTTATGTTAATTTTTCGTAAATTTTTTGCAGGATATTAAAAATAATTCTCAATACTTAAAAAGTAATGAGGTTATTACATTCAAATGGAAAATTCATTAGAACTTAAGTTCGCTTAATAGAATTATGTTTCTCTGTACAGTTTAGTGTGAAGGGGGGGAAAAAACGATAAAAACCAGGAGACATGAATGTGAAAGTAAGTATATAATTACTGTGGGAAACTGGTTGGGAGTGGAGGGGAGTTAGATTTTTTCAAATAAATCGGAAAAAAAAGTTTTTAAAAGAAACCTTTTTATAGAGTTATATTCCTCAAAGGAAACAACCTCCCCCTAGCCAAACAAAACTAAACCAATTTCTCAGAGAAATGCCCACCACCCCCCTTGCCAAACAAAACAAACTAAACCAAATCACCAGATGTCTCAAATCGGTTTTGAAAAATACTGAGATTAGTAATCCCAAGACACAGAAGCAATCAGAACAAAAATGACGGTTCCAAAAATCTTCCAGCAGGCTCGTGAGGTTTTCATACCACTTCCACGTATAAAGTACAGGCAATTTCAATCAACAGGCATTTCCAGAAGTAAGTTTCATACACCAAATCGCCGCCGTGCTCTTAAACGCAACTACCACCGCGCGGCGGCACCCTGGATTTGAGCCCCGCCCAGGGGATGCGGCCTCGAATCGGCCGCTCTAGGCCCGGCGAGCGCTCTCTATGGTCGGGCGGGCGGTGTGTTGTCATCTGCAGAGCGACGGCCGGAGGCTGCGGCGTAGGCCCCGGCGGGGCGTTTGGTTTCGGTTTGGCCCTGACTGGAATTAGTGTTGACGGTCGAAATGGGAGTCCCCAAATTTTACCGATGGATCTCGGAGCGGTATCCCTGTCTCAGTGAAGTGGTGAAAGAGCATCAGGTGGGTGAGCGAGGGGGCAGCGGCTCAGAAGGCCGAGAACCAGGGGCCCCGCGGCCCTCTCTACCTTGGGACTGGGCTCTCCAGCCTTATCCGGCTCGTCGTCTGCCAGATGAGCAGCGGAGAGAGAGGAAGAGGTTTGAGGATATACTGATGTTCTGAAAGGGGCGAAGACGTAGGTTTCGTTTCTGTGGGCAGAACCACGGGGATCGTGGCAGTTCTGACACTGACAGCTTTGCTGCCGGGCAGGGCCTTCCGCGGTTCCGAAATTAAGTCTTGGGGAGGAACGCTGTAGTGAATTCTTTCCTTTCCTCCTCAGGGAGCTGCGTCTTTCCGTAAAGAGGCAGCAAAGCCGATCCGGTGTCCTGAGTACCTCCCAGCCTCCCCCCTGCCCCCCGAAAGCAACAGACGCACGTACAAACAATAATAACTGCTTCCTCACTTGTCACCTTGTTTACTTTCCTTTATCAGGACCTGCATCCCACCCCACCCGCAACGCCTAGACTCTTTGACATGGCTGATGGGTCATATTTATGATGCCTTTTGTTACTCTTTTTTCATCATCCCAAAGGCCGCACGAATCCCGAGTTCCAAAAGAAACAAAAATTCACTTGAACCTGCAGAGGCAATTATTTGGGGGCTTCCCTGTGCGACTGTGCGTGCGCGCGCGCGCGTATGAGAGGAAGAGAAAAAGAAATGGGATTGCTAGAGCACTGATAGTAATAATGGTGTCTGGTTTATAATCCAGTATGTAATAATATCCCAGTGCGACGTTTTTGTGTAGGTTCCAAAGATGTTTATGTATTGGAACTGTGGAACGAAATAGCAGGCCGTTATCTATTAGGTAAACTAGACTTTGGGTGTTCTGTTGCTGTTTGTCACATTTAATGATTTGGGTAGATCTCTTGTCCATTTTGTATTTTACAGGAAAAAAAAAGTTTTGATATTTGCATAGCTAATTGAATCAGTTCTGATAACATTGTATTAATAGTGGTGGGGGGGATAATCCAGCCAAAATCATCATGCTGTTTATTAAATTATGGTTTAATCTTTTAAAAAGTACCGTAAGCATAAAGGTAGGCTTAAATTTCCAGAAGGGATTTTTTTGTTGTTGGAGTCCAGTCAGTTTTGGTATATGAAGAAAAGCTTAACAAAGAATTCCAAAACAATAGTTTATCTTTAATTTTTTGAAACATGGATGGAGTCAGATTTAGGGAGACATTTCTTTCCAGAGAAGAGAGTTAAAAAGGGTTGCTAAGTACATTGCTGAAATGGAGACAACCAACTTTGGCTTTTCCCAGGTCATTCATTCAACAAGTAGTTGAGTGCCAGCCATGCATCAGTCACTTTATCTCCGAAGTGAAAAAATGTGATTGTTACTCGGATTGGCTACATGACATAATTTGTTCAGTAATAGTTTTTACTCTGTACTCTTTGGTACAGAATTTGGTTTAGTGAAACTGTCTGGGATTCTTACCGTCCTGAGGATTTTTTTTTCTTTTACTGAAAAACAAAAAATCTCTTAAAGGCAATTTTATGATAGATTTAAAAAGGCTAAAAACTTGGTTTATCAAAGTGTTGTCTTTCAAAACTGTTTGATTTGTATAGTTAACAACAACAAAAAAGAGCAAATGTTGTAAAGAGTTACCAGCTACTCTCTTAAGCAATATTTAAAAGTGGTTAGCCTAGGTACGTCACAGTGATTCAAAGTCTAGCCTTGGGAGGAAGGGGTTGGGAGGAGGAGGAGTATGTTGTCGGAAGATGATGGTGGTGATGGTAACAGCATAGTTTTTGGTCTCTCTGAATCCTCACATAAAAACAAATCAAGTAGGTAGCAGAGTTTTAAATTTATGGAACGTTTATGACCACATAACATTGTATCCTTATGAACCCAAACACAACTAGGTGGGGACAAAATACTAATAGCTTCTAGACCCAGTTGGGTGCTGGCATCCCTGCAAGAGGAAGAAGGAAGCAATGCAGCAACAGCTGATGGACCAGAGAACAGGAGAACTACACAATATTCGCTAAAAATATGTAGGCCAATTACTTAGGAGTATTTGTAACTAAGGGGTTTTAAAGGATAGGACTAATTGGCCTCCTGTGAACTCTCATAACTGACTTGCCAAGGCATCATTCTGAGGCAAATACAGTAAAGGATAAAACAGATATGCTCCCTATACAAGAGCAGACACTTGAAAATGGAAATGTCAGCTTCTGTTGCCTTCTACACAATTTGTAGCAAAATGCATACAGAAGATTGGCTTTAAAATTGCAGCTCTAGGGGCACCTGGGTGGCACAGTTGGTTGAGCCTCCAACTTCGGCTCAGGTCATGATCTCACAGTTCGTGGGTTCAAGCCCCATGTCAGGCTTTGTGCTCATAGCTCAGAGCCTGGATCATGCTTTGGATTCTGTGTCTCGCTCTCTCTATCTGCCTCTCTCCCTCTCTCTCCCTCTTTCTCAAAAATAAATAGACATTTAAAAAGTATTTTTAATTAAAAAAATAAAATTGCAGGCTCTAGCATAATAGTGTTCATGCACTTAACACTACCAAATTGCACTTAAAAATGGTTAAGATGGCTGGGACACCTGGGTTGATCAGTCAGGTGTCCGAACCTTGATTTTGGCTCAGGTCATGATCTCATGGTTCCTGAGTTCAAGCCCCACTTTGAGCTCTGTACTGACAGTGTGGAGCCTGCTTGTGAGTCTGTCAGTTTCTCTCTCTCTCTCTCTTTCTCTCTCTTTCTCTCTCTCTGACTCTTCCCCATTTGCTTTCTCTCAGTGTCTCAAAATAAATAAACTCTTAAAAAAATGGTTAAGATGGTAAATTTTATGTTATGTGTATTTTACCCCAATTTTAGAAATTGAAGGCACTAGAGTATGCATTATGACAGGAACAAAGGGGGCCACAATTGTTGAGAGAGTAGAGGTTTACATATTAAAGTACTATAGTACATAAACAGATACACAGTATGGCTTTGGTATTAAAACTCCATCGGAGGGTAGTGATTAGGAAAAAAACAGCATAAAGAACTACCTGGAAGAGGTGCAGTGATGAAAGAAAGATTAAGAAACACTGCTCTAGTGCAGTTCAGCTTGGTTTAAATTTTAGCTCCAACACTTTACTAGCTATGGGTGAGTGACTCAGTCTTGTGACTCAATTTTCTTAACTACAAAATGGAGATAAGAAGGCTAGGATTGCTATGATTACATAAGTGAATGCACATACAGTTGACTCAAACCCCCACACAGTTGAAAATCCAAGTATAACTTTGACTCCCCAAACTCAACTGCTAAGAGCCTACTGTTGACTAGAAGCCTTACTGATAACGTAAACAGTCAATTAACACATATTCTGTATGTTAAATGTATTATATACTGTATATGATAAAGTAAGCTAGAGAAAAGAAAATGTTAACAAAATCATAAAGAAAATACATTTACAGTACTGTACTGTATTTATTGGAAAAAAATTCACATATAAGTGGACCCATGCAATTCAAATCTATGTTGTTAAAGGGTTAACTGTAAAGCGATTAAATCTGTCTGGTACATGGCAAGTGCTTAACAGGTCAGCCAGTACAATAGCACTGTACAAATTGTAATCACAAGGAGAACTGCATAGGTTACAGGAGCTTATAATCTTGGTTGTATGACCTTTGTTTTGTAAGGGTTAAGTTTTCATTATATATCATCACACAACATCATCTCTACTTTTGTGGTACATAATAGATCTTAAGTACATTTATTGAGTGAATGAATTTATTAACCGTAGCATATTATATAACATATAAAGAAGACATAGTATATAAAAACATTGCATATTAAAATATACGTCATATAATTACGTTTTTAAACATGCATATTAAAAAATGAAGCAACAAAATCTTGGGGTTGTTTAAGATAAATAGGATTAAAGAAATGAGAAAAAAGAATTGCTAACAGCTCTTTTGAACAGCCAGTCAAATATATCTTGTTTTTATGAAAAAGGCATTTTTCAACAGGACTAAATAGGATACAAAGTTATACTAACAAAAAGAAACTAGTGTTTTGAGAAAATTAGATACTTAACCACAATTTAAAGCATTGTGAATGCATATTCAAAGTGAGTGAGTGTTGGGGCGCCTGGGTGGCTCATTCAGTTCTGTGCAGGTCATTGATGCCAGGGTCATAGGATCAAGCCCTGTGTCGGGCTCCGAGCCGAACATAGAGCCTACTTAAGATTCTGTCTCTCTTCCTCTGCTCCTTTCCCCAATTCATGTTTTCTGTCTCTAAAATAAAATTTTAAAAAAGTGAGTGTTATACATGTGCTGTCACATTCAATAAAGGCAGAGCTTCATTTTTTTATTATTAAATATTTTTATTTGCTACTGTGTGTCAGGCAGTGTGCCAACAGTTCTAAACATGACCAAATGCTTAAGTGTAATGTCTGTCCTTTCCTGCTAGCAGGACATTACATTAAACGTTTCAACAAAAATATATAAAGTATGTAAATATATGTGCCTGGCATTCTTGTATGCATTGGGAACACAAAAATAAGATATGGCATAGAAAAAGAAGCATCATTTCCCCTTGGGTGAGTAAGGGAAAGCTTCCAGACAAAGATACTTGAGCTGGATCGGGGCGCCTGGTGGCTTAGCCGGTTAAGCCGACTTGGATTTGAGCCCCTGGTCAGGCTCTCTGCTGACAGCTCAGAGCCTGGAGCCTGCTTCGGATTCTCTATCTCCTTCTCTCTCTGTCCCTTTCCTGCTCATGCTCTGTCTCTCTCTGTCTCTCAAACATAAATGTTAAAAAAATTTTTTTTGAAGAGCTGAATCTTGAAAGTTGAGTCAAAATCTACAAGAGCAGTGGAAGAAAGAGCAAAAGGAAAAAGTGTTTCAGGAAGTAGAAGCAGCATCTGTAATGTCATAGGGGTTTGCAACAGCCCAACATATTTAGGGCTTTCTAAGTAATGTACTGTATGTAGTTAGCTGTAGAATATATGTGGAATCAGGAAAGAATATGGAATTGGTGGGAGAGAGAACAGCCAAATCATACAGAACCTTTTGTGGCTTTAAAGCTTTATAGTATCTTGTGGTAAGTAAGGAAGGAAGCAACATAATCAGATTATGTTTTGGAAAAATGGCCAAGCTGTGATGAGATAAAAAAACGAAACAGTCCCGTTAGAAAACTGTGGGCTTAAACTAAGGAAAGCAATCTGGAGTTGGAGAAAATGATGAGATTGCCTGAGACAATGGGAGTGGTTAGGAAGGTCGGATGATAGGAACATTTCGGAAGTTAAATTTAGAAAACAACCTCAGTGACTAATTAGATAGAAGCTTGAGGAGAGGTGAAAATATAAGATAACCTCAAACTTCTAATTTACAGATGTAACAACTCAGTATTTTGTTTTTCCTCCCAAGCTGTATTTAAATTCCTGCTAGTTAACATACCATACAGTATTAGTTTCAGGTGTAGCATTTAGTGATTCATTACTTCTGTACAACACCTGGTGCTCATCACAAGTGCACTCCTTAATCCTCATCACCTTTTTCGCCCATCCCCCCATCTATCTCCCCTCTGGTATCCCTCAGTTCTCTGTAGTTAAGAGTCTGTTTCTTGGTTTGTCCTCCCTCCTCCCGCCTCAGTATTATATATTTGTGAAGGAGCAAGATTCTATTGCATGTTCTCATTTTCTTCACTGAATTAGCCAATGGTTACTCAATCATTATGTATTTTCCTTACTAATCTGAAACCTAAGAGAATTTTTAAAATTTCTTTTCTAAAAGGACGATTACAGTTTTTTTGCACATTATAAAGGTTGTGCTCATTATGTAAAGATTAATATAATACAGAAAGATGTAAAAGCAAACTCTGAAATTCCATCATCCAGAGTTAACTATCAGTAACATCTTATTTCTATGTACTCCTAACCTTTATATGCAAATACACATGTAGATCAATATTTTCTCTAAATGAGATAATAATATACCTGCTATTTTATAGGCTACTTTTGTCATTTGACCATCAGTATTATACACACTAAATGTCAAATATGAATCTATATCATAATTTGTAATTGCAGTGTAGTAGTCCACGATGATGTACCATCATGATGATGATGTGCCGTCATCAATTTTCTGTTATTAGGTGTTTTAATTTCATTTTTTATCTTTCCCAAACAGTACTGTCTTTAATATTCTTATGCTTACATCTTTGTGCATATATATTTTTTTTATTTCTCAGAATAAATTTCCATTAGTAGAAATCCTGGGTTAAAGATGTATGTAGTTCAGATTTTGATACATGCTTTCATATTAGTTACACCAATTTCTATTCCCATCCAGAGTACTGGATGTAAAAGCCATTTCTTGGGGCGCCTGGGTGGCTTAGTCCTTTAAGCGTCCAACTTCAGCTCAGGTCATGATCTCACGGTTCGTGGGTTCGAAACCCGCATCAGGCTCTGTGCTGACAGCTAGCTCAGAGCTTAGAGACTGTTTCAGATTCTGTATCTCCCTCTCTCTCTGACCCTCCCCTGCTCACGTTGTCTCTTAGAAAAAAAAATTAAAAATTAAAAAATAAAATAAAAACCGTTTCTCCCCCTCTTTTCTAGCTCTGTGATTTTTCTCTTCTGTAAAATGGGGAATATAAATATTTCTCTTTTATTTTATCATAATTTAGTGAGATAATGAATATAAATATTCAGCCCAATGTTTGGCACCTAATAATAAGTGCTTAATAAATGCCAGGTATTACTTTTAATAACTTATGAAATACCCATTTCCCCAAAACCTTGCCAATAACTAACATCATTCTTTCTAATCTTTGCTTACATGATCAGAAAAATGATATATATTTTTTAATATATTCATTTATTTTTGAGAGAGAAAAAGACAGCAGTAGAGGAGCAGAGAGAAACAGAGACACAGAATCTGAATCAGGCTCCGGGCTCTGAGCTGTCAGCATAGAGCCTGACATGGGGCTGGATCCACGGACTAGAAGATCATGACCTGAACTGAAGTCTGATACTCAACCAACTAAGCCACCCAGGCGCCCTGGAAAAATATGATCTATTATTTTAATTTGAAATTTTGAGATGTTCAACATCTTTGCATATGTTTATCAGACTTTAGTGTCTCTTCTTTTTTGAATTGCTCTGAATTTTCCATGCTTTTAAAATTTGCTCTTTTTCTCACTTACATTTGAGGATTTTTTGTATATTGGGAATGTGGACTTATTCCTGATATATAAGCATTTGCCTGCATTTTGTTATTTTCGATTGGTCTTGTTTTTGGCACTTTTTTTTAACCCTATAAAAACATATTTTTAGATTGTCAACTTCACCATTTGGTTTATGATTTCTAGCTTTCCCCGCCCTAAAATTATCAAAATATTTATATATAATTTTTTTACTTATATTTCTCACATTAAAATTTTTAATCTTTCTGCAATTTATTCTAAGGTAAAATACAATTGTGTTTTATTTCCAAATGGTTTGTTAGGTGCCCCAACCCTTTCTTTAGCTGGTTTAAAATGCCTCTTATATACTACATTTCTGTGTATACTGAGCTACTTCTCAATTATTTGGTTCAATCAAACCTTTATAATTCTTAATATATAAAGCAAATTTCCTTCATTACTTTTTAATGTTTATTTATTAGAGAAAGACAGAGTGCGAGCAGGGGAGAAGCAGAGAGAGGGAGAAACAGAATCTGAAGCAGGCTCCAGGCCCTGAGCTGTCAGCACAGAGCCCAAAATGGGGCTCAAACCCTTGAACCATGAGATCATGACCTGAGCCGAAGTCGGACACTTAACCAACTGAGGCACCCAGGCACACCTCCTTCATTACTTTTTAATATTCTTCTTTGCATGTTTATTCTCCTAGGGAAAGTGGAATCACTTGGTAAAGTACCCCCACCCCCTCAAAAAAAACTTTGAGATTTTGATCAAGGTTTTCAGATTTCTTGAAGCAAATAGTAAATCTTGAATGTACTTTTAAAACCTCATAATCGGGCACCTGGGTGGCTCAGTAAGTTAAGCATCCAACTTCAGCTCAAGACATGATCTTGCTGTTCACGTGTTCGAGCCCTGCTCATGCTTGTGCCTTCTCTTTCTCTCTCTCTCTCTCTCTCAAAAATAAATAAACATAAAAAAATTTTTAAAAACTCCATGATCACAATTGTCATTTCATTTTTTTTGAGATTGTACTGAGTTTATTTATTTATTTTACAAATAGTTTATTGTCAAATTGGTTTCCATATAACACCCAGTGCTCATCCCCACAAGTGCCCTCCTCCATGCCCATTTCCCCCCTCCCCCCCCACATCCATCAGTCCTCAGTTTGTTTCTCAGCATTCAAGAGTCTCTCATGGTTTGCCTCTCTCCCTTTCCCCCACCATTTCCCCCCTTCTTCTCCCCCATGGTCCTCCGTTAAGTTCCTCCTAATCCTCCTATACGGGCAAACATATGATATTTGTCCTTCTTTGCCTGACTTATTTCGCTAAGCATAACACCCTCAAGGTCTATCCATGTTGCTACACATGGCCAGATTTCATTGTTTCTCATTGCCATGTAGTATTCCATGGTATAGATAAACCACATCTTCTTGATCCATTCGTCCATTGATGGACACTTA